>NW_009601870.1:96175-112328 GCF_000690535.1 Cariama cristata | reverse complement strand
CCCCCCCCCCCCCCCCGTAAAAACAAGACTTGCACGTGGATGTTAGCTTTCTGAATGGAATTCTTTTTCTGGCAGTTTTGAAGGCCATCTTGTGGCCATGGCATTTCATTGTTGTGCCTCAAAACAGTTTGTTTTGACAAACAGACAAATTCGGATCTCACAGCTGTATCAGTCAATACTAACACCATGGAAGACATCAGCACAACTGGGTCAAGTGGGGTAAGCAGTCAAATTTTATAAAACAAACTCCCACTCAAGCTGTACAGTCATTGTGCTTATATTAACATTGAAAACAGAATTTTCTTCTTTTTTCTTTTTAGAGTAGGGATTTGATTATGCGTAGGAGGAAGGCTTCAAAGCATAAGGGATTCCCACCAGTAACCAAATGCTGGCTCCCTCACAAGGCTAGGTGAAAATTCCAGCTCTTGTGCACCCATTAAAGCAGCCCAGCACTTAGGATTAATCAGGCATCAGGGTGTTGAATAAGGCGGTTTTCAGTGAACAGTGAAATCTGAGGAAACAGCCTTTTCATTTGCAACAGAATGCTATTATTGCCTCAAGGACCTGAAGGACTTTATCCAAATCCTCAAGGTATCTTTTCCTGTATTGCATGTGCAGTCCCACAGAAGCCAATGGGAGTTTGGTAAGGGGGTGAGGGGAGGAATGGACACTTAAAAAAAAAAATCAACTGAGGAGAAAAGGGAAAAAAAATACTCTAAAAAAGGACTGATATGGCATTAATAGATGCACACGAGAACACTTCTAAAACAACAATGTAGCATAATAATCCTTCTCCAGACTTCATGGCAAAAGATATTGAAGGATTTTAGACGTACATTAAAATGATGGTTCTTTTATGACAGACATGCAAATGCACATTTGTAATTTCTGTAAGTACAATGGTTTTTTACCGTATTGTGACAGAGCTATTTTTTTTCTTTCCAGATTCTTAGTTATAGTTCACATCAAAAATATTCATTTAATCTGATTATACTATTTCAAACACTGGTTTAGGTTCTAAATGGAATGGTATGCTGTTGAAGGTCCATGTCAAGTCACATTTAGTGTCTCATTTTGATTACTAAAACCTGATCTTGACAAGAGAGAAACTTCAGCTTATTTGGTGTGGCTTATTTACTTTTTGGAAACAACAGGTGTTGTAACTTCTTTCTGATGATGAGCCTCTTAGTCACCAATTATTTTTCCATTGACTAAAGAAAATTATAATATAAATCTTAAAAATACCAAACATTTCTAAAAGGATAATCTAATATTATACACACTGGCCTAATTCCTTCAACAGTGAGTAAGAGCCTTTAGTGTTATAGAATCTAGTACAGTAGGACAGTGACTAAGGGGTGATGTCCTTAGTGTATCATTATAATTTCTACTGCAATATCAGCTATCAGCTATCAGCTTTCAAAGTAAATTTTAAAATAAAAATAACTCCCCAGAAAATAACAAATTATTTTTATCATTCTAAAAACGCTAATGAAGAAATAATGTACTCTCAGTCTTGGGACTGACAAAAACAGTACAGCTTAATATTTAATGTCAGTCTTCCTCAGAGCTTAACGAAGCGCGTATAAACTGAGGGCCTTACTTTGCAGTGACAACATGTGGACATGAAACAGACACTTGCTACAAGCCCAAACATAAGTGGCTGGACAATAGCATCGCTTGTAGCAAGGCTGGGTCTCACAAAAACCTGGCAAATCTGCTATGCCTGTACCCTCTAGTGCCTCTCTCCTATTGCCAGAAGACTCTGGCCGTATTTTGTCTACAACCACCCAGCAGCTCCAAGTCTGGCTTCTGCCACATCCTAAGAGAGATTTATTTGTGTCCCCAAAAGTGAACCACAAACTTCAGGAAGTAGCAGCATCTCCACAGTGGAACATACAAGAGGCGCCTCTGACGAAACCACATTGTGATACATTTATAAATCCACCAAGATTGATTGAAAAGGCATGCTGGGTGGAAGAAACAAGAGGAAAAAAAAGTTCATTGTCACCTGGAAGTGATTTACAAGACTGTGCTGCACTTGGTAACAAAATTAAGATTTCCCAAACATGTAAACATTTCTCTGTGAACTGCTGAAGTCATAGGTTTAATTTTTTCCATTTTCTTTGGGCAGTCAGGAGAAAGAAGGCTGGTCATCACCATGTCACCACAGAATAGAAATTACTTTGCCTTGGCCACTGACCTACTGAGGAGCTAACCTACAAAGTCCTTTAAATAGGGACTGTCCAGGATGTACAATATTTCATTAAACAGGCATTGTCCCCCATCATTCAAGTTCTAGTAGTTTACAAAATACCTTTTTTTCTTTTTCCTATTAGGTACAGGTTGTAGCACATCTGTATTTTACAGCAGTAAGAAATGCCCAGGCAAGGTGGAAGATACCAAAGGCAGAAAGGTGCTTGTTTATAGCAATGAGAAATGTATTTCAGCATCAGAAGTAAAGGGCCAAGCTGCGTAAGTATAATAAGTATAAACTGTCAGTGATATTTCTAGATTTTTCTCAGACTAACTCATTCCATATACTGTGTTGGAGTAATTTTATTGCAACTGCACTGAGAAAAAAATCACTTCCATGAATCTCAGGTGCTGTAATAGTGAGAGATATTTCAATGGTTCGTTTACATCTGGTCCCTAATGTAGGAAAACAGTGTTAAATAGAAGAGCGCAGCTATTTTAGAAGCTGAAGGTGGTGTGACTGTGATCACTGGCACATTGGGGTCTCTGGCTTCTCGCTAATCCCAGCACGAGAAACCATGCCTTTGTTACTTCCAATTGTGCCTCAAGTTTCAATTTGGTTTTGCTCGTTTTTATCATCTTCAGTTGTGAGGCTGTAAGAAAGCTATATTCCAGTAAGACTGTCGAAACTCATAAAGAAATGTTTATCAATGTATGCAAAGGCCTTTGGGGAAGACTGATCTGAAAACAATTCTGCAACAACTAACAAACAAAAGCTGTGATTGCAGTGAAGGTTTGAATATTACAGATTCTTCAAATCAGGACACAAAGGACCATGGTTTGCAGCAATACAGGCACAGATCTGGCAGTCAAGGAGAAGCATGAATTGTGAGAGATTAAGAGAAAATAGTCCCTCTTCTTTCTCTAAAAGCAACAATAAAAAGCCTACCTTGGCTACCGAGTCCTTCAGAAAGTGTCCTTATTGAAAAACAGCTACAAATGCCTGGAGTCCTAACTACCCAGGTTTACTCACCAAGTGTTGAACCTGAAAACCACTACCAAGTCTACACATTGCACAGACATTTTTTTCTGTCTTGCTGTACTGGGTCTCATCGGGATGGAGTTAAATTTTCTTCATAACAGCCTGTAGAGCGCTGTGTTTTAGTTTTGTGACCAAAACAGTGTTGACAGTACACCAGTGTTTTAGTTATTGCTGAAGAGTGTGTGTGCAGCATCAAGAATTTCTCTGTTTCTCACTCTACCCCACCAGCAAGTAGGCTGAGGGTGGGCAAGAGGTTGGGAGGGGATGCAGATGGGACTCCTGACCCTAACCGATCAAAGAGATATTCCATACCATATAACATCATGCTCTGCAATAACACCTGGGGGTGAGAGGGGGAAGAGTCTTTCCAAAGTAATTGTTGCTGTCAGCAAGTTTTGCTTGCATGGCAGTGTGACAAATTCTTTAGACTGGCACAAGCCAAGTTCAGTGTCCTGCTCCACTACGTATTTCCTTTTATGATTTCAAGCATGTCACACAAGCAAAGTTTTATTGACTTAAATGCACTAGGGACATGGAAATGAAAAAAAACATGAAACCTCTGATTAATGTAGCTAGACTGGCAAAAGTGCTTGAACACACAGTAATTTCCCTTTTCTTATAATTACTTTCATGGGGGAATCCCAAAGAAAATCTTCTGTCATCACAAACAAGATACCTTTTCAATGTTGATGGTGCCTTACTCTTCCTGGCTAAATATATACTGTCCTGATACTATTACACAATCCACACCCACATTGAAGGCCTTCAAAGTATCCCATTTTTTAACATGGGCAATTAGATGTGTTCTGGTTATCCCATCCACTCTCACAGCATCCCACAAGTCATCCCAGAACTTACACTACACAAAACCTCACTTACATAAAGTACATTGCCTCCCTTGAACTGCTACCCATGACTGTTTTGTAGGAAAGGCGTGTGGGGGAAAAAAAGTGACCTGCAGTCTAGATGTCTGAGCTGACAGAATGCCATGCAGGTCCACCTCTGCATCGGACAGGGTGCAAGAGCCAGCAGCCAGGACTTGAATTTGCTGCTCAGAGGCAGAGTTAGTTAGCAAACAGGCTAGTAAAATTTTCTTTGGAAAGGCTTTGGCTAAGGGCATTAATACAAGTCTGTTTTGATAATATTTTTACAGGCACTCTACCAGATAAATTAAACAGCTGAGAAAATCCCAATCGGTTTCACACAAACACTGAACCCAAGCAGAAGAGCACATGGGCTACTTAGCTATTCCAAATTACTTCCTAAAACAAGATTAAGGGCTAAGAACTATGACAACAGAGGATAAGCTACCCTCAAAAGAAAATCCCAAAGAAAAAGGAAGTCTATTCAAGCCTCCCATTAGGACCTGCAGGTCTGGTTTTAAGGTACGGCTTTTGGATAAGCTGCCTTTGGAAAAGGTCCTACAGAGGTTTAGAATAGCCTATTATCAGATGTGTGTCTGTTCTAAAAACTACAGACCATCCCTTCACTCATTTCTACATCTTTTGAATTGATATAATCTGAGGCAGAAGAGATACATCCTCAGATTCTTTTCAACCTCAAAGTTGCTCTGTGTTCCAGCCACTCTTCTCCACAACAACTTAGTACAAAGTCCAGTGCTACTACAGTCATGCAAATCTGCAAGAAAATCTAAATTATTTTATGTTTAATATCCCCTCAACGAACACCAAGGCTAGGCTGCAGAAGCTGCTGCAGGAACTTTGTACATGTCCCTCAAAGGACTAAGCGAGCCTGCAGCAAACTATGATCAGCCCCAACACAGATAGCTCTGCTACTCCAAGAAGACCGAGAAGCATGGCATGGAGATGTGACAGTGGGCACTCTGCAGTGCTGCTTTGTAGCATTTGGATTAATGCACTTGGGCTGCTCTCGGCTTTACAATTCTGGGTACAAATAATTTTCTGTAATTAAAAAAAAGTAGTCAAAGGACCATGCTGTCTTGACTATGATTACAATTTTGTATGGACAAAATTATTGCTATTCAGTGCAATTCCAGGATTCAGTTTGCTCTACATTTTAATACTGTAATTTAAAGAAAAAAAAAAAAAAAACAAACAAATTGTAGAATTTCATCTATAAAATCACATGAAAATATCTTCAGTTTGTACATGAAGTCTTGTCACTGAAATCAATAGATCTACTTGTCAGGTTACCTAAACACAGAGTGCCTGGATTGGGATCACATCCAGTCCTTAATGGATGACATATTTCCTGCCTTTTATCCAGTATCTTTCCGTTTCTTAATGTAGAGCAACTTTCAAGATAAATCAATATACAAATGCATATAGTAAACATGGTCAGAAAAAAGGAAGACACAAACAGGATTTAGTTCTTTCCAGGAAAATCTTGAATAACTGTTACCACTGCGTTTGGTGTTTAGGACAGCAAGGAATAGGAGGAGGGAGGTAGTCCTTCGGAAGCTGAGTCTGTTTTCTCCCTGCTGTTTCTTGGAGTTTCTAAGCACTAACAACATTCTTCTTGTTCAGCTTAACTATTTTTACTCAGGATGCTAAACTTTATAGCCTGAAGTACAAGCTTCTGAGTGCAGTGTGAGTTTTTCAGTTATTTTAGCATTGCAAGCTATTTTTTGATGTCTTCGAGAGAGAGAATTAAATCAGGATAGAAGGGAACCTTTATTAAGACTATTTATTTTGTCCTCTGCAGTGATTTCCACAGGTTTTTAATCTACTTTTTCATGCTACTTATATGAGTACTGATGTAACATTTATTAGAGCAAACTTGTATTTTTTTCCTTCAACAGAACTGGAATTTTTTTAAAGTTTTTATTCTTTTTTTTTTTTTTTTTGAATCAAAATTGGTCATTATATGAAATCATTTCAGTAAAAATTTAGTTACAAAGAACTTTATGGAGGACACTCCTGAGTCAAGGCATATTGGTTTGGAACAGAAGGGTGGATTCCCCTACTCATTGTGGGATATTGCAGACTCCTGGTCTAGAAGAAGAATAGGCAGATTCTGCAATATTCTGTATTAGCTCAAAACTACAGACCATGGTACAATGAATTTTCAATTAGATGCAACACTAAAATTGAGGCTAAACCTAGAGAGCCATAGTGAGGACCCACACGAGACATACAAGTCCAGGTGAAGCAAACACTTCTATTTGCCATGTAAGTATTTTAATCATGGTCTACGAGTTAATAAAACATTTACTTCCAGCATAGCTACACTTCTGCTTTCTCATAAAACATTGGACATTTTCCTGGACAGTTCTAAGATACACATGAATGTAAGAATCCACAGAAAGAAGACAAAGAAAATGATAATATTGCAGGAAAGAGACTTGAACACAGAAGTGAAGAATATTACCCGTTAGCATTGAAAAAAAATTGCCTCCTATCACAAAAAAAAAAAGAGTATGTTCTACCGAGTGAATCACTTAAGTGTATGTAACATGAAGTAATTGTTCCCAATATTTTGGAACAGGAAAGGGAACTGAAAACTGTAGGTTGGTGGAAACTTCCTGGGAGAACTTAGCACGCAACTTTCAGGATAAAATTAGTGCTATCTTTTTTTTGGAACTTAGCACCTAAAATTAAAGTCACTATGGTCCATTTTGAAAACTTCAGCACATGTCAATTTTCTTTTACCTTGTTGCTATTGATTAGTTAAAGCTGAACTGCTTTATCCTCAGGCAATTCCTTTTCAAAGGATGGGATAGGGAGAGAATGGTAAATAGCAGGCAGTAACATGGAAAGTGCTTGGTAAGAACCTCAACTGCTTGGTTGAGTGTTCACCACCAAGCATGTGGCTATTCTATAGTAATCTGGAAAGTCTTGCGAGCAGCATAAAATGTAATTTTTTTTTACTTTACTTCTGGCAAAAGCTGGAGAAGTTCCCCTTTGAATTCAGCATGCTGGATTATTCAGAGTCAGAGGTGGGTAGAAGAAAAGAGTTCACTCACTTCTATGTTTTTTTGAGAAGTAAATAATCTTTTTATAAGTGGGTTTTCCCTTCTGTGGATGAAAATAAAGGCAGGTGCCTTTATGCCAGCTCACACCACACCACTCTCATTGCTTACTTGTCAGCTGATTTTGCAAGGATGTATGGCTCAACTTCCTCTAAAGATGGTTAGGTTTTGAGGGAGGGTTTACTTGAATATTCACCTAATCTGGGGATGACTGCAAAAACACCCAGTGTTGCTTGTCTTGTAAGAATGCTTTCTACTGGCATTGTTGGGATTGATTATTAATTTCCACATTTGAAATGTGTCATCTGAAGGTTAGCAAGAATTTCTTTCAGTACAACAGTGATTTTTCTGATAGTCTTTACTTCCAGATCCTTTATAGTTTACTGGTATGTCATTTGGCAGTGGAATCAGTAAAACCACTATTTTGACAGATTTTCATTTCTCCTTTCTTGGGCAGGATATATTTAATGAAAGCAAGACAAATAGCACCAAGGCATTTACTATCTAAAAATAATATTTTTTGTCCTATTCTATCATCTTTGCTTACTTTGGATATTTTTTTTTCCTTACTGATTTGATTCCTTAAACAAGAGAATTCCATAAGCAAGAGAGGAGACAAGAGAGTAACACAACTACATCTTCCTTCTGAGGTCTTCATTTTTTCACTTGCTGTCTTTCACATTTACTTTGTTATCATGGAAACTTTTTTAAGGGGGAGGGGGATAGGAAATCAATCTTTTGTGGGTTGATTACACAGCTCTTCAGACCTAAAAGATTCTATGTGTTGTCATAAGGATAAACAAATGGCTGTCCAGATGTTGCATAACTGAAGGTCATTTAGTTTGAAATAGTGTGGGATGATCAGAGATTAAAAAACCACAAAACTATGGGACAATGAAAATGGGGGAGGGAGGCCAGTATTCCACTGATCATATTTCTTTTACACTACAGTTACCTTATTTTATTAATGCATTACTACAACGACTGAAGTGACACAAACAGGGAAAAAAGACAGCATTAGAAACAGAAAGCAATAAAGACGACTATGGTACCTGGAAATGACTCCTACTGCAAAAAGAAAAACTGAAATAAGGCTTAACTGCTTACGAAAAATTTCAGAGAACACCTGCAACTGTGTTGCAAGGTAAGGGCAGTGTTATCACAGAAATACTGATCTTCTCCTATCTATTCATTCCCATTAACTTATTTCCATTTGTTCAGTAATTCCAGGTAGCAGAATCTGCTCAAGCATGAAACTAAAATTTTTGGTGTTGCTGCTTCCCTTCCCTGGAAGAATGCCATCCTCCTAACCAACAAAGCTTACCAAAGTGTGAATACTGTATTTTTTCCACACCTAAATTCACTTGGACATTTTTCTTCAAGTGAAATATCATCAGAAGAGCAATACGCTATTTTGTATCCTACAGATATTCTTTATTAAAACCCCAATGTATACGATATGAAATGGATCTCTGGATTTGCAGATGAGAGGAAAGTATAACTGTGGAACATACTGCAGCATCAGTCAGAGAGAAGATTTCTGTCTTCAGGGGTAAACAACACACTAAAGTAGTTAAATAATCAGGTACTGATTATATGGGCTGCTCATTCCTGTGAAATTAATGCACATAGACACCTTGCTCCCACCATTACCCTTAGTGAAAATCTGGGACAGTTTAGCTGAAATACATATAGAATTAACTGCTTGTGGTACAATGAAACACATCCATGCCGTAACTCTTCTTACCCTAAAAAGGAAATATACTGAACAAGATTTATGTACAGTTTAAAATCTATTATTAAGCCAGATAACAAGCTGGTAGAAAGACATCTTTAAGAGTACAATGATTGCAGGCTTCTCCTATAACGTTCCTTCTGTTACACACTGTAGAGAACATTCACACCACTTCCTTAAGGTGTTATAATGTTCAGTATACTTTTACTGGGTTCAATATTGCATTTTGGTACGAAGAGACACTTGGCATCACCACTATTCTAACCATCTCAGACGTTTGTTCAGAGACGGTCAAAGTTTTGGCAGGGCAAGAATTTGATCTTCGGAAAAAGCTCAGCACTAAGCCTTCGCTTGTTAAAAAGAAATTAAAAAAAAAAAAAAAATTGGCTCCAGAAGGATGTACTGAGACTGTTTCCTGAGCTGCTGATTCATCTTGGTGGAGCTCCACGCATGTGTTGCGAGTTCCAAAAACATCTTCCCTGTGTATACAAGCCCTGGCCAAAGGCATTACAGAATCCAAACTTCAGCTGACAGCATCCAGGAACGTTTTGCAAGCCTGAAACATTGCACCTTAGAAACAGCGTTACAAACTCGACATAGACGATATGCTGTGCCCACAAGGCAGAGCGGTCTACGTTTTCTAAATGTAAGGACAACTTTCTCTCCCTCACTTTTTGCGCCACAACCATCTGCTCTAACAATGCTTTCCTGATGCTGCCTCCGGAAAATTCTTACAATATGCCAGTGCTGTGCCACAACCCCTGGGACAAACAAAGGCTTAGTATACTGCTTTCAGACTGTCTGAAACTACCAAATGGTTTGGGGGCAACACTCCCTGCTACATATGCTAGAGCCAACCCAAAGTTATATTAATGTATATGGAAGTAAGAGCAGAGCTCAGCTAGGCCCAGCTCTAGGAACTGGCAGTGACTCCTCAAAGTTTCCTCTCCAATTTTCTCTACAACAACTGAGTATTTGCTGCTGCCAAGATCCCAGCCCTGATACCTGTTTTTCAACTGCTTTTTCAGTTATGTAGACTGAGGAGCAATCTCACTTGAATATATAACTGAATGAAACTAGGAGCATGGCAAACCTAAAAAAACCTGCAGCACTGACAATAAAGAGCACTTAGGAAAGAAAAAAATTACATACTAGAATAATTCCACTTAAGGACCTTGCACAACTTCACCTTAAAGCTACAGGAAGACAAAGAGTAAGTTTGCATAACTGCACCTTAGTGATGGAAATAGCAGCGTTAGAAATTTCATGGATAGGAAACTAGCCATAGTACACCCAGTTATGTATTTGAGAGACAGGTTTAAGTCAGTGCAGTATTTAATCTTGTAAAGTCTGAATTAAACCCACATTTTAATGACAGATGCAACAACATTTCTGCAGTGAAAACAGTTAATCTGTGATTAAAATGAATAGTTTTAAATAGCTTAGATTATTATCTATAGGTCTTTTATAAAATGTCACAAAGTTTTCAAAGTCTTTTTACTTGGTCAATAGATCTTTTGATGGTAAAAAAGTTTGTGACTGGAAAACAAGTTTGCCTCATTCTTAGAAGCAGAAATCACTTATTCCATTATCCAGGCTATGCACTCAGGCCAGACCAAGAAGATGTTTGCATTTGAATGACTGTACACATAAAAAGAGAGTTCCTGATGTCTGTCTGCCCAGTTCTCTTCCATAGCTAATCTGTTCACTGATTTTTATGAGGGAAAACTAGGTACCAGTATTAAAAGCAGCACAACAAAACAGAAAAATGAAGTAAAGACCTCTTATATAATTTCTTCCTTAATCATCCTAGCACCAGGTTTTGGATTTAGCATACAGTCGACTAAAGAGATGGAATATAAGAAGGGAGCAGGGAAGGCTGGCTTTAAGTAAATATTCTTAACAGTCAGAGGGAATCAGGAGATACCTACTAATTTTTATATTCGCATCTGAATCACTTTAGATTTTACCAATAATTGTTTGATAAGTTTTGAAATGGTCAGTCTCTCTTCAGATTCTCTCTTCTTATCTGTCAACCATAATTTTATTCTTTAGAATAGTTAAATCAAATTACTCTGTGTTTCCAAGACACTAAATCACATTCATGGGGAGTATAGAACTTCTTTATCATAAAATCTAAGTGTCATATAGTACCAGCCTGTCAGTCAAACCAAGAGCAGAGGAAGTTATGTTGGGAGAATTGCACTGCAGTGTAGATCTGCTTTACTTTTCCCAATTTAAAAACAACACTCCAAACCAAAAAACAAAAGTGACGTATAATACTACAATGAGGTTGTATTTTGCCCCAGCTCTTACGTTTTGCAAAAAACCAAACACCATAAAAGCCATACTCCACACAACAAATGGCAAAATCTGGTAATTTAGTGTTAGAGTTCAGTAGTGTCCCCCTTGTTTCCTTCAATCTTTTACCAACCTCTTCCCAAAATGTCATATCAGATTCCCAAATTATTTTCCTTATATTCTCATGATTTGATGTTTCATGACTAGGTCAGCACTACAGCACTTTATCTTTCTTTATCTTATAGTACAATTCTGACTTCTGTTTGGATATAATTTGACTTTTTTTGCATATTCAGTAACTCCCTGGCATACTGTCCTACTGAAGTAAGAGATGCCATTTGTGTTTATTGTTAACATGCATGCAGGATTAGGTCTAAAACAACCACTTCATTTTTGAGTCTAAAACATTACAGAAACTCAGAGTATAAAGCAAAAAACATTTATGATTATAGTTAGGACTGAGGTTTTATCAGCAACCAAAAATCAGACCCATGTACTCTAAATGCCACTCTTCTCACAAGTGAGCTACAAGAGAATAACCATGCTCTTTATTTTTGAGCCTTACCTTTCAAAGATAAGAAAATTGCATACCAGAATTTTGCCACACATTATCTTAAATTTACAGCAATATCTCTTTAGGCATGTTAAAACAGAATTGGCTTTTTTTTTTTTTCACTCTAGTTTTTCCAAGTGATATATGCAATCTATGACTTAATTTTGGCATTCTCTTTTTCATGCAACTAGCTCAGCCAGAATGTTATGTGAACTCAGTATTTTAAATTTAATTTCTGTTAACTAAAGAAACTGTGTCCTTTTGTGCAAGTTTTTGGCTGCATTATTCACCCTATACCTAAGAATACTTAATTACTTGGATTGCCTACATATAACCTTCTGTCCCTTGGCTATTTTCCTTGCTTGGAAATACCTTGCTAAGACATCTGGGCTCACAGCAGTCGCTTTAGCCATCTGATCCATAAGGATAAATTCAGATTTTGTAACCTCTTAAAGCCTGAGGATAACAGCCTTATCTTTTTTTTTTTTCTTTATTGCAGCAGACAATTAAAAGTATTATTCTTTAAAGTGTTGCATCCAGGAGATAGAAGAAATGGAGCTCCTGAAGATGTGAATGCAGAGTTGTTTTAATGGAAAATAAGTCTGGTTTTCATCCCTTGGTATTTTCCATTGCTGTATTTCTGCAGTGTGAAAACTGGAAATCTTTCTTTGTAAAGCAGAACAGTAACACTCATAAAATTTACTATGCCAGCAAGACAGTTCTCAGTATGATATTTAACTGATGACTAAACAACAACAATCGAAAAAAGTTTTTGCAACAGAGTTTACCATGAGCTGGGTGTAATGTATACCCTAGAGTGAGTTTCTCCCCTGCTGAAGAAACACAGACAGGCAGAGCTAGAGTCACACTATTGCTACCCAGAGCATGTCTCCATCTTTCTGAGCACAAATGCATGTCTGGAGTAAAATTTTGCTCAAAGTCACCTATAAAAATCATGTCATGTCCCCCTCCCATTTTTATTTTTTTTTTTTTTTTAAGTTTGGCATGAAATTTTAGTTAATAGTATTGCAAGTGACAAAAGAAAGTTTTTCACTAAAAGATGAACAGCAAGTGATAGTGCATGTAAGGATGTTTATCAAATGACCAATTAATAAAGAATTATGTCAAACAAACAGATACAGAAGACAAAATGCAGTGTACTTATATATCACTTATTATTGTAGATAATAAAGAAAAGGGAGATTTTATTTTAAAATACAGATTATACTAGTGCTGTCAAATGTAAGTAATTCACAGAAAACAGAAGTCAAATTAGTTTGGTACTTTGTTAATAGAATAGTACAGGAAAATAAGTTCAGTGTCATCTACTGATATCAAATTATCCAAACTCCTAGAGTATTTAATGCAAGAGAAGATAATTCATGCATCTGGACCAATTCATACATTAATCTACTCTTATCTGGCCTAGAAATTGAATTACCTCACTTCTCAGAGATCCACAGCATGCTTGAGGTCAAGGACAGTACAGGGTTTTTGACCTGGCTTGTTGCAAGGTTATGTAAATGATTGACATTAGGTTTAGACTTAGTTGAAAAATATTTTTACCCAGGAAATCTTAAGTATAGGAAGAAACCCTGAAATACAGAACTGCCCATAGCAGCAAGCTTTAGGCACTAAAGAATATCACCTAAACACTGCCTTAAGGCTACATTAAAATTTTTATTTCAAAATATTGTTGCTTAAAATGAGACATTAATTTTATTTAACATAGCCTAATAGACAAAACTGGCTGGGAGCTAGCCTCACATGTTTCATAACTGTGCTGGAAAACAAATACAAGATACTTAAACTGACAAATACAGCAGTGCCACTTGCATCCTGGATTAAACAACAGATTGAGTTACAGGTAAAATTGGTCATTATTCCTGCAGGTTTATGTCACCGTTGGTGAAGGATGCAGTGAGAAAAGGGGAATTTCCTAGGAATGAATTACCAAGTAAAGATCTTCCAACCTGTGACCAGAACTGGTAACTAGGCTGACTTGTAAAGAGTTAGCTATAGAAATCTCAAGCAAGATTTTGTTGTGAAACTCTCCAAGGAATCTGTCTTTTGAACTCCACATACAACTCCATCAAAACATCTTTGAAATACTTCTTTCATGGGCTTCTCTTTTTCAGATCAGATTGATTGAATTTGTCTGACATTTGCTATATTTAAAAAACAAACAAACTAAACTTCTGCTGTCTGTTTGGGAGGGAGCTGCTGCAGCAGAGTGGTTTGTACATGTGAGCAATAAATACCACTGTATGGTCAAACATTGCTGTAAGGAGGACACAAACCCTGGATCCAAAAGCTTCCATAAGTGTGTGTAATTTGAAGCATGTCCAGAATGTTAACAAGTCAGCGCTACAGCAGACCTGGGTGGGAAGCACATTCCTCTGTCAGGGACCCTTGGTGGAGAGTCCCTTGAAAGGCCTGTTGACAGTCATCTGGTTTTGTATGCTGGATGACTCACTTTGAATGAGAAAGCTAAGAGAGCTGTGCAACGAGCAAACTGTGTACCAAAGAAGAGTGGTGACTTGGATAAGTCAGAAAGAAATCATTTATAGCTGAAACATGAAAAATAAATTGAACTCCTCTTTGCAAAGATAGCAGACCATAGCGCAAAGGTACTCAATTCTCCCAAAGAACATATGCCCAAATGATTCCTGAAACTCACATCGAAGATGCAAATAAGATTATTTCTAGCACACCACGTGAGCCCAATGGTTGACACGAGGAAAGAGAAATCCACTGAACAAGATTTTCTAGGAATGTCCCATCTGTGTCTCCTGATTTACAGGATAATATTTTTCTAATGGTCAGCTATGCCAGTTTATTCTCTTCAGGGGTTTCCAAAGTAAATAATGTCTTTCTTTGAATCTGTTCTTCAAAGCATACTGATTTGTTGCCTTCATTTTTAAGCCAGTGTGAATAGACCAGAAGCAGGTAACCTCTGGAGAAATACAGAAAAGCTTGAAGAAATATTTGCAAAGACTTGAAGTGTAAGTGTTAACGCGAACACAGATTACATAGACAGTATTCCCATGAAAACACACAGTTCAAGTGAGGCTCTTCCAGTTTGGGCTCACAGATTAAAAGCAGGGTGTGAACCACTTCATGTCCCTGGACTTCCAAACTCCCTCCTTCCCTCCCCACCCAGGCCTTCCAAATTTCTCTGGAAAGCAGATACTTTTCAACAGTTAGTGTCCTATGAAAAAAAAAAGGGATCTTGAGGCTGGAGTAAATACATATACTGTAAAAAGAATCTGGCAACCCTTCTACTGTCTGGGTCTTATTAAACTCCTACTGACACTCATGCTTGCATTGTACAAAGGAATAGAAAAGGTCAGGTGCATTCTTAAACAAAAGCAATGCCAAAGTTTCTTTTAGGTAAATCTATGGCCAACAGTTTACACATATAATTAATTTGTTGAGCTTTTTCTCAGAATTGTTGGAATTAAATGTCAGTTACATAAATTATGAAAAAAAAAATGTGTGTATACAGCAGAGGATTCAGACAAGTAACTCTGAATGCTACGGTGGCGTTCCTCAGACTCAATACTTGTAGGATTTTAAGGACAAGATCATCTTTGGTTTTGAGACTTTTTTTTGGCAACAGTATAAACTCAGGTTAATTTTTTATTGTAAAAATGACCAGTTTTTATACTTAGACTTCTAGTATTCTTATTGGAAGGCTACTTCAGAAAGGTTTTAAAGCTTCCTTCTACTCCTCCGATTAAAACAACTTTGATCCAGTTTATACACATCTGTTCTTGTGCCAGCATTCACAGAGGGGAAAAAAAAAAAAAGCCCTCTAACAAATAGCTGGCAACAACAGCAGAGACCTGTCTTCAATTTTGTAGCTGAAGTAAACCAAGGGCTTCTAGCCTCTCCCAGCCCCCCTAAACATCTTGGTAATCGTTCACTGCATTTACTTAACCCTTCTTTTTCTTTAAGGTCTGTGTCAAAACGGTAGTAGGGCACCAGTGTTCCAGGTAATTTCCAAAAGGTACTTTGTACACCACCACTTGCACCTCTCCATCAGGCCCCAGTGTACACAGCCTCATCGTACGGCTGCAGGGGTTGTGCCTGACGTGAACAGCCGGAGGGGGAGGAGGAAGCACGACGCCTCAGCTCCGCTTCGAGACAGAAGAGAAGCTTTAGCTGAGGAAGGAAAGCGCAACCTCCTCTTTCAGTCCTTGTTCTTCCCCCCTTACCTCCCCACCCGAGCGCTCCAAATTCATCTGGGACAGTTAAGTGTCCTGTGAATCGCCGAGTCGAGCAGCTCCGGTGGCGGCACGATCCCCGGCAGAGCGCTCCCGTGTGGGGCGCGGGGAGGGTCCCGAAGCGGGGATACCTCAGGGGGAGCGG
>NW_009601870.1:93965-96073 GCF_000690535.1 Cariama cristata | reverse complement strand
GGAGCGCTAGCGACCGGGGCGGGCAAACAGGGCAGTGTAGCTCTGTCGGCTCGACCAGGGAGCAATGGTACCCACCTGGCAGACAGCCACGGCCTCTGCATTCGCCGCGACTGACCCAGCTTCCCAGACAGAGCTCCGATGGGAACACGCTGCCACCCAGGTGTCAGGCTGCAGGGTGTGCCCTACTCTTACACCAGTACCAGACCTGTACAGTACACCTGTAGGAGACGCGCCCTGGTAGAGGAACCCTCAGCTTAGTGATGGAGCTCCAGGAGGAGGTGAGTAGGTTGAGGAGTATCAGGGAGTCCGAGAGAGAGGTATTTTTTGGAATGGCACCCTACTTTCCCTGGGACAGGTCTGTCAGGCAGACTACGACTGGGGAAGTGGTAGACTCCCAGCCAGCTCTGAACTTGAGACTTGATACTCCAACTCGATGCACATAAATCTATGGGGCCCGACAGGATTCAACCCAGGGTACTGACAGAGCTGGCCAATGTCATCACGGGACCTCTCTCCATTATTTTTCAATGGTCTTGGGAGTCTAGAAGCTGGCAAATGTTGTCCCAGTTTTCAAGGAGGAAGGCCCTGGTAGTTACAGGCCTATCAGTCTCACTTCAGTGCCTGGTAAAATTATAGAGCAGGTTATTCTGGGAGCTACCGAAAAACACTTGAGAGGCAATGCAGTCATTGGTCACAGCACAGGTTCATGAGGGGAAAGCCCTGCTTAACCAACTTAATTTTCTTTTATGACAAGGTCACCCATGTAGTTGGCCAAGGGAAGCCAGTAGATGTGGTTTTTGCATTTTAGCAAAGCTTTTGATACTGTCTGTCATGGTATCCTTTGGATAAACTGTCCAGCTCACAGCTAGACAAGTCCATAATACATTGGGTGAGCAATTGGCTGACGGGTCAAGCTCAAAGAGTTATAGTAAATGGGGTTACATCAGTCACCAATGGGGTTCCCCAGGGCTCAATTTTAGGGCCAGTGCTCTTTAATGTTTTTATAAATAATCTGGATGCAGGAATCGAACGTACATTAAGTTTGCCAATGATACTAAACTAGGAGCAGCTGTGGACTCCCTGAAGAGTTGAGAGGCCTTACTGAGAGATCTGGATAGGCTATAGAGAGCTGGGCAATCACCAGCCCTATGAAATTTAACAAGAGCAAGTGCCAGATTCTCCACCTGGGACAGGGTAGCCCTGGTTATATGTACAAATTGAGGGACAAGAGGCTGGAGAGCAGTCCAGTGGAAAGAGATCTGGGGGTCTGGGTTGATGGCAAGTTGAATAGGAGTCAACAGTGTGCGCTGGCAGCCAAAAGGGCCAACCGTGTCCTGGGGTGCATCAAGCACAGCGTAGCTAGCCGGTTGAGGGAGGCAATTGTCCCATTCTACACTGCACTGGTGTGGCCCCACCTCGAGTATTGTGTGTAGTTTTGGGTGCCTTAATATAAGAAGGACATTAAACTGTTAGAGGGTGTCCAGAGGAGGGCAACCAAGATGGAGAAAGGTCTCAAGGGCAAGACTTATAAGGAGCAGCTGAGGTCACTTGGCTTGTTCAGCTTGGAGAAGGCAGAGGAGTGACCTCATCACAGTCTACAGCTTCCTCAAAAGGGTCAGTGCAGGGAGAGGTGCTGATCTCCTTTCTCTGATGACCAGTGATAGGACACAAGGAAATGGAATGAAGCTGCATCAGGGAAAGTTCAGATGGGACATTAGGAAAAGGTTCTTCACTGAGAGGGTGGTTGGTCACTGGAACAGGCTCCCCAGGGAAATGGTCACAGCACCAAGCCTGTCAGAGTTCAAAGAGCATCTGGACAATACTCTTAGTCATACGGTTTAGTGTTAGGTAGTCCTGTGAGGAGCAGAGAGTTGGACTTGATGATCCTTACAGGTCCCTTCCAACTTGAGATACTCTGTGATTCTATGAATAACAGTATCTTGAGGCTGGGCACACTGAATGCCATGATGTCAGCACAACAACAGAGGAATGGCACATCATCAGGGGAGAATGCTATTATCCTTTTCCAGGCAGATTTCTGTGTCAGTAGCTTACAGATATCACAGGAATAATTAATAAATCAAGTTCTTATGAACTGCTCTTTCAGC
>NW_009601870.1:74907-93950 GCF_000690535.1 Cariama cristata | reverse complement strand
TGCACTGTTCCCCAAATCCATGACATCGTGCTTTATCCTTTTACATTTCTGCGTAACACTGGTCTCAAAGATCATCCACTCTTTCTGTCTTAATAGCACACCCTTTTTCATTCCCAACACCTTTTTTCACTTGCCTGAGACAGCAAATGCTCATTTCTCAATATGGTCTTACTCTATATGGAACAGGAATTATACAGCATGAGATGCATGTACCCTGATGCTTGTCATAAGCCTCCCACAGTTGTAAGCCACAAACTCCTTAACAAAAATTTTTCAGAGAAGGGCAAGGCAACATACAATAATTCTATGTGAAAAAACCTCAATCGGGTAGAAATAGCTGATAAGTTTTGCTTAGTACATATAGCAAGATAGTAGGGATTTCATACAAAATAGCTACTGTGCATCATGAGGAATTAAATGTATCTTTGTTTTCTTGTTATTGTGTGAATCTAGAGATACCTTTAATACTTTAGACCTAATACAATTTCACTAGTATGATGATTATTTTGTAGCGGCACATAAAATAATTTTACAAAGAAATTACAAGAACTAATAAGGTACATAGGTTTTTGAGATTCTTTTACCTTACACATTCCTCATACTGAAGATAAATTTAAAAGATAAAATAAATTAAAAAAAACCACACAAGCAAAAACAAAGCAAACAAAAAAACCCACACTTATGCACACTAGCTGATGTTCTTCAAAAGGAAGACAGATGTGGTAATCCAAAAAGAGTATATGCACCTTCTTTAAAGACGAAGGGGTGGGGTATTGTTATTTTGTTTTTAAGGAAAAACTGTAGGTAAAGCATTCCTGTTACATCTTCTCAATCTTGTGTTATAGCAATAGAAGGACTATACTTTATGTGCAGATACTCTAGTATCGACTTCCTGCTTTCCAAGCAAATGCCACTTGTACTAATCTCGTACTACTAATTCCCCGTACCATATATTCTAGACGAAAGGGCATACGCATGATAGATGATAAATGAAAGCAGTTGTTCCTTAAAGCCACATTAGCATGGCAACTGAGCTTTGAATCTTGGCATTGAGTTCTGTATACATTGTCACAGGAGTTTCTCAAAGGCATAAAAGCTAGACCTTTAAAATACCAACAAAGTACATGTGTGAAATCATATTTCATTTCAATTCAGTGGAAGTTTTATTGCAGACTTCAGTAAGTCCGGAGACTGCATCTTTAAGCACGTATTTAATCTAAAAACCTACATTGAGTCATATCACTCTATAAAAGTGTTTGAAATGGTGGACACTCCTTAGCACAAACATAGCATACTATGGATACTTCTAAATCACCATTACCAATGTCCTCTTACATTCAGACTTTGCCTAAATAGGAGCACTTGCAAACTTCAGGTGAACTGCTAAGTGGTCAAAGTTAAACAAATGGGGTTTAAGTCTGTTCAACACTACTGTGGAGACACTTGTTCAGAAGGCAAGCAGCCTTTAGTTTCTGTTAGCTGAAGGATGTTGAGCTACAGAAAATTTAAGTCAGCACGTACTTTTGGTCATGGCCCATGTGTTTAGAAGTAAAGAGAGAAAAAATTTTAAAAAGTACTTCTTTCCAAAAAAAAAAGTTCCATCTCTTGGGATGTCTGCTTAGCCCTAATTCAGAACAGACTCTTGATTCGACAGATTACCCTAAACAACCTAGTAAGACATTCGTTTCTCAAAAATAAAAATGTGTCAAATCCGTTCGTGTAAAGAACAAGATTTGGCTTTTTTTTTTTTCTTCCAGAGCTGAGATGTTTTGAATCAACTGCTTTTCAGAACTGATATGCCAGCAGACAAAATGGGTTTCTAAAGGATTTTATGCCTCTCCTTTTGCAATAAACAAAACCGTGATAAAATTCTGAAAAGATACCTAAAATTCAAAATACAGCATTTTGGTGGGAAATATCTTAAAGTTTGTTACAAATTTTATCTAACATGATTATGAAGAAAATCTTCTCCTTTATTGTGTATGTCAGGCTTTTTCTGCATTTGGCAAAACTGTTTAGTTGGAATTTTGTTCATGTTCTGACTCTGAGACCAAAAGTAGAATTAAGCAGGATTCAAACATTTTTCTGCTTCCCAAACTACTACAAAAGTCAAAAAGCTCTCAAAAGTTTAAGCCTGTCCTTTCTTTGCAAATTGATGCTTCCCATTTCAAGTCTTGGACAGAAGAGGACATCACAGGGGTGTTTTGGACATCTACCTGGTGGAAAGCCAAGGTCAGTAAAGGTTTTAGGGACTTGAGTTGCAACAGAGGGCAGGAGTGTAGGACTCCACATGAGGAGCAAAAAAACCTGACAATAGTCTTGCACTGTATAGAATTGTTTCCAGGAGGTATCCAAGAACAATACTCCCAGCTTGCATGTTTCACTGTTCTCCAAAGGAAGCAGGCTCATTAAGGAGCCTGCTGTAGTTCTAATTTGTAGCATATTCATACCTCTGATATTTAATTTCAAGTAGAGAGCTTGTTCAGAGAAGAGAGAATGAATGAAAAGGCAGTCTTTGTGTGCTACGAAACCATATACACTGGTCCAAACATGCAGAAATTAAACGGAATCAGACCCAAAATTTGGGTAACAACTGTCTACACAGTCTCAGAACGTGTTGGCATCAACTTTTTTGGAGCATATTACTAGATGACATCTTGGATCATGATGGTCACAAGTTGCAAACTTCAAAAAGGGAAAAGGGAAAAGAGAAGCACCAAAATAAATATTATGGATCTCTAAGAGGGAGGCTTCAGTAAGCCCAGAGAACTGGCATGTGAGCTCTCACAGAAAGTAAATACAACACCAGAAAGAGAATTGGTTATTTCTCAATGGTCAGGCAGACAAGAAAACAGGAGGTTGAGATAACTGAAAAGGCAAATAACAGGTTGGGATAAAACCTTCCAGGAGTCAGTTACAGGAAGACCATTTGAGCCTGATCCAATGTCTCACCTCCCTCTGTCAATCTTCTCTTAAAAAAAAAAAAAAAAAAAAAGAACCTGAGTAATATCAATCTGGATTTGTTGAGAACAAATAGGGTACAGCCAATCTGGTATCTTTTCCAGACAGTATTATAAGCCTTGTGGATAATGGAGAAATCTTTATTTTAATGAGGTTTGTCTTTATTTCACATGACAGTCTGACAAACTGGGGAAAAAAAAAAGTCTGTGACAAAAGTAGTAAATGGTAGGTGGAAAACTCAGAGATTTTGTTATTGATCCTCTGTCAAGATGAAAGCAGGGATGTATGTAGGACAACAGGTTCTTCTGTCTGCTCTGGAGCCAGTGCTTCTCTGTATTTCAGTTAGCCATCTAGATGGTAGAACTGAGACCATGCTTATCAGATTTTCAGGAGTCTACTGTGTTGGAGGACAAGGTAAGAATTAGAAACTATCTGAGAAACTGGAGATAAGCACTGGAAAAGCAGAATCCCATTCAACAGAAGTGCAAAGTACTGCACCTAGGAAGTCACACTTGTTCCAGACAGTCATATGTGAGCTCTGTCCTGTGACAAAGGAATGTATGGGTGTTACTATGCATCACAATCAGAACGTGACTCATAGATGTCATACTACTAAGAAAAGACAAGCACTGTATTTGCAGAGAAACAAAAGGCTAGCTTATAAAACACAGTGGAATAATTATTTCACCTAACACGGAGAGCATTACTTGACTTCTTGGAACCGAAAGAATTTGTAGATCATTTGGAAAACGTTCAAAGGAAAGTAGTATAAATGATTTGAGATGAAATATAAGAAGATTTTTAATCAATGGTTTAAGAGCATCAGGAGAGGAACTATACTTCACAACTTAGAAAATAAAGCTGAAAGAAATTGAGATGTTTAAAGGAGAGAAAATTTGTTTAAAAGGGCAGACCGTATAGAAATAGTCTTCAAATACATCAGGACAAAGTAGAATATATTCTCCATGTTCACTGTGGATAGAGCAAGAAATGGCAGGCCTAGGCCTGAAGTAGAAAAAGGGGGAAAAAGTTTGGACTAGACAACATTTCCTAACAATAAAGGGAGCAAAGTCATGGAACAGATTACTTGGAAAGATGGTATAGTCTTCAACACCAGAAGTCTTTGCAAAGAGGCTGGGAAAAACAAAACCAACCCCAAACCTGTCAGGAATGACATAGATATGCTTTGGCTCAGGAAAGTTAGTTGATCTGTAAAGTATCTTTGATTTCCTAATCACACTTTATAAGTTAATTAAGCTGAATGAGAACATAAACCTGTAACACCAAAAGTACTTCAGAATGAAAAGTAATTTTCCTGTTGGCTTTATTTAGCTCCTAAAACAGAGCCAACAGAAGTATCACAATGACCAAACCTCAGTGTATTAAAAGTATATACATGCCAACAAACCTGCAAGGATTTGCTTTTTCTCCTTTAAATGTATTGAAAATATGTCAAATGCTAGCAAACTGTAAGCAGATTCTAAAAGCACACCAGTAAGTAATTTACAATGAATTGTATTCACTCAACATATAGACAGACTTTTACTCTAATTCCTTAGAGCTACAGTCTTCCAACCATAAATTGGTTGGTCCTGCAGGATATCAAGAGCTAATTATTTTCTGTAGTCTCTTCAACACTGTTTGGAACTAGTCCTGTTTTGGAGAAAGGCACTGGAAAAAATCTTTTTTAGTGAGGACCTGGGAACCTCCTTCTTACTCCTGGACTCTTAATCTAGCCAATTCTCCTAAATTATGCTGAAAGCTAAAAATATCACACTGACAACACTGAATGTCAAAATGGAATTAGGTGGTGGGATTTGGCTGCACTGAGAAGGAGAATTACCTATCACCAAAGGAGTTTAAGGGGATTATGGAAGAGTGGGAAAGTCTCATAGCACTCCTGCAAAACAGGCACTGTTTTTAAGTGTTGTGCAAGAAAAATAATGCTTTGGGATTAACAAAGGCTAAAAGCAATTCCATGTGTTTTTAAGAATTAAATCTAGAAGAAAAATCCTGCTGACTTTTAAATTTGAAAGTCATTAGGCCTTTTGAGAATCACTAAATTATGGCTTCTAAACAAGCTATAGAGACTGTTTAGAAACAGCCATCTTGCTTTGATACCAGATGAGGATTTCTTTAGTATATTTTTAGGCTAACTCATACTTATTGGGTTTAATTCTCTTATAAATATGTCAAGACTTAATTTTACTATAAACTATGTCTATGATGAGGACGTAAAAAACAAAATACCAAACTTCTAACCAGCAGGTCTGATTGTCAATCTGGAGCTACACATCATATGAATAGCAGAGACATTGACATTAAGCTTCTATTTTTTCTTGAAGCAGAGATGCTCTTTGCTTTCTAAGTCCCAAAAGGAGGTAAAGCACAAAATTCACCCTACACACCATTGGCAAAAATGGAAAACATGGATAAAAGGAATAATTTTGACCTAAAAATTAGGATTTTTAATGTAAACAGTGTACAATGTCTAGAAATTTTTAGTGCAAACTTATGTCTGTCTGATAACTGTATTTCCCTTCCTTCCATTACAGTCTATCAGTCATTTTTACCCCAATGACAGTATTGAGAAAGAACTATTAGATTTTGCAACGCAAGTTACACAACCAGCCCCATGCAGGTGCAATCTTCTGGGAGAGAGGCAAGGGAAGTCAATACCTCAAGACTGCAACTAATTTAAACTACTGGTGACTCAAATACCATTCTGGTATTTTATCTTCTTGCAGCAGAAAGTATATTTAGCCTGTAATATTAGCCTCCCAGTGCTGCAACTTGTCTAAATTAATTGGAGAATCAAATCCTTAAGCTGGCATCATAGAAAAACAAAAAAATCTCAGGCTATTTCAATGTCAGCATTATACAGTGCTGTTCTTTCGTTATCTTGGAAGAAGAAAACAGTTGATTTTATATCCATTTCAGACTCCACTATGTATATTTTGACTGCAGTAATAAACATATTAAGCAGCATTCAATTTTTTATTGTTTTCAGAAAGAGAAATTACTTGTTCTGTAGTTCTTAAGAGCAGATCCCAACATCACAACAGTGAGAGTGAAAGAAAATGCTACAGTACTTTTACTATTGACACACAATGACACAAATGAACCCCCCCCCCCCTCATTTTTCTACTGGTGAAGTGTTATGTAGACTGTATCATCTATCACCCTATCCCCCCAGCAACCTAGCAAAGGATTTCTATCTTTGTTCAAATTAAGGAAGTATTTTTTGAATCATATGACTCTACAAATAAATAAAGCATAATTTTCCCCTTTGAGGAAATCTCCTTGGCTACTAAGGCTGACTTCACTTTAGAAATCTCTCAGATCTGTAACAAAATATATTCCAGATAGTTTAGTCCTTCCCTCATACTTTGATCACTGATCATCTATTTATGAGAAAATGTCAATTCACAGTTGACTTTAGGTAAATCCTAATTCACACTAGGATGGGCTAGTGTCAACTGCACATGCTGAAGGTGGTGAATTCTTGCACTTGAGAGTTACTGCAGAGTCAAAGTCAACTTCAACATCAACTGCAATTTTCATGTATTCTGAAATATTTGTGATAAATAAGTCTCTGACTCTAGACAAGGCATTAGCCTCCTCCTTACTTATTAAGGAAGGAAATTTCCTTTCCCCCAGTCCTCCCCATCAGGTCTGTAAACAGATTGGGTTTGCAATGTGGATTCAGTCATCTATTTCCAGTCTCAGATGTCAACTTTACAGACACTACTGAGTGTACAGAGAGGATGGTTGGGATAAAACCAGAAAGTATTTCTTCCACTGACATAAAAAGCCATTAATTTTTAATTGACTGAGAAATCCAATCATTTTTAAAGCTTTTGTCATGCTTAAAGTCCTTTAAAATTTTGTATGCAAGGGTCCTATCCATTAATTTTTTTTCTCATTGCATAAAGGGTTGAAAGCTGGTAACAAGCAGTACAATAATCATCATATTCACTGTTTCTAGCTTAAAGTCTTATCTGACTTGTTATCAAGAAAAAAAAAAAAAAAGAAAAAACCCAGAAAGCTGCTTTTCTGTTTTATATATAGTAAGATGAATCAGAAAATATTAGAAAACTAATAACTCAAGGGAAAAAGTCATACATGATTGATCCCAATGTATTCTTAAGAAGAAACAGAAAGCCTGTTACTTTCCAGAGCTCAGAGCCTTAAGTACAACGTTCAACATTTTGCTTTTGACTTCATTCCCTCAACACTCATTCTCACAAATGATTGTCCCGGTGTTATGCTCAACAGATGAATAGTCATCCCTATGCCAAAAATATTCCACTGGGGATTGTGGTATATGCTACAACACTAACTTCTGCACTAACTTACTCTCATGCATACACACTGCCAGAATGCTTTCATCTCACATGTAGCATTCTTGTGCTCTGGTTCAAACCACATCCCTCTGAGCATCAACATAGATACAAAAGTCGATAGAGACCACAGTAAGTATTACAGGATTGCTGTGTGGCCATAAGCAGGAATCATAAATATCATTTAACAGCTACAGTTACATTTTTTTTCTACATAGGAGGATATTGTATAACCTGATAAAATGCAAAGAATTGGTTCTGCATAGGGAAAACTTCCTAATTCCATGGGATGAAGTTTTTGATGGAAGACTCTTAAAGAGCTGAGAAGCTTACAGAATCCAGGCTATGCCAGAAACATCATGCTAATGGTTGGTGCATATGGTTTGTACATAGAAAACTTGTAGGAAAGAATCTGAATTCCACCTCTATCAAGCAGCAATGCAGCAGAAGCCTGAAGTGAGAAATGCTGGAGGAAGAAATCATTTGTGCTTTTTAATCTCTGTGAAAGCTGTGATGCAGTATAGAGTTAATTCAAGGCAAAGGTCAAGATAACATCTCATTTTGTCTCACCAGAACATATGGTGCTCTTCAAGGGAAAATTCTTATTGCAGAATACCTTAACAACAATAACATCGCCATACATGAATGAATTTGATAATTTTGTTTTCACATGAAGATATTAAAAAGGAAGGAAACCTATGAAAAAGTGAATCCTCTGTTTCAAGAATCTGACTCTTTGTTCCAAGACGACTGTAAATTCCACCTTACATTTACCCTGATAGAGCAAAACTCCTCTCTGGTGCTCCATTGGTGCAAATATCTACACTGGCATCAGGACAATTACACCTCCATTTCATTGAACAAAATTCCTTCATATTTTTTTCTCCTCAAGTTATCCAAAAGAGAAATATCCAATAGAAAAAATGAGTGAAACATGGGATTGAGACAGACTAGAAATACAGACTCTGGAGATAAAGTAATTGAAAAAGAGGTGGCTTCAAATTACTTGTGAGGAAAAAGGTTATGTAACAAGCAATTTATTTATTTTAATTATCATAGTTAAAGACTAAACTTGCATTGGTAATGCCTCAATATGTTTAAACAGAGTGCCGAAACCAGGACACACAGATAAAAGAAATATTAAAACTGCACAATGTTTGAGAGATGTTCCTTCAAAACCCACCCTTAACAAATTAAAGATAGCAAATTAAAAAAATACAGCATTTATCATCTGAGTTTATCATGCTGTCAAGGTAGGCCTCTTCAGTAAAATCACAGCATAGTTGGATCTTTTGCCCTACAGCACAACTGTTTCTTACATTATTAAAGACTGAATTCTTACACCATGAGCACAGAGGAGTTACACATAGCCTATAAAGAAAAGTTTTAATTACAGCTGTTCATGAGAGCTATTACTCAGACCTCGTTCAGCAGCTATAGCTTCTTGCAGCTGTAGAAGAACCAAGATGCACAGTAACACCAAGGAGCCAGAATCCTACACAAGTATAAAAAAAACACTGTATCCTGCCTATTGGAGCTTTGTCTACCTAAAATATATCAAGTACCTTATATTGAACCCAGAGTTATGTCACTGGAGACAACTGATGCTGATGTCTCACCCATTAAATAGCTTGCCATAAAGAAAACCCCAACAATGCTATCCTAGAACAGACTTGAAAAAGAAACAGGAAAAGCTTCTGCTAGCCAAACTTGCTTGCTCACATACAAAGGCAGAAAATCACCACATTTTAAGAGCTTAATAATGGTAGATTGAAGCTGCAAGGGTTTAAACCTTCAGAATCCAAAGGAAAGCGTTAGCATTTAGATGCTCATCTTTACTGAGGATTAACTGGTGACATTTCAAACATCTTGCAGTCCACACAGACATCCTTAACCCCCGACTTTTAACTCAAACTGGCCAACCTCTCACCGACATAGACCATCACTGAACCTAGCACAAGCCTGCACTCCATGTAACGTCACTCTACGTAGCTCAGACACCACTTTGCATCACAGCTTCTCTGAGCCATTTTCATGTTTGCTGTAACACAGGTAGATTTGAATCAAGATCGCAGCAAAAATACATTGCAAGTTATAAAATCAATTAAAAGAAAAACATTACCTCTAAGGGTGAGGAGTCCATGCAAAAACAGGGCCAAAGTAAACAGACTTAGCCTTACTTCATGCTTCCTGACCCACAGCCCTCTCTTCCTGGGATCAAAGCCATCATTTTAGCCCCAGTTCCTTCTCTTCCCTTGGCAGTGTGCCCTGATTGCTTGATAGATCCCAGCTGGTTTGATCTCCTCTCCTCTTAACTCTTTCCTCCCCAGTACTGCAGCAGTAATGATGCAAATGGGGAGGGCTCTTTTTTTACCCATCTGACAAGACTGATTCCAAGTATCCTTTCAATAAGCATAAGATAAATAAATATCATAGAAAAGAATACAAGAAAACTTCAGAATATTTTAGTGTAGCAAACTCTGAGAGGTCAAAATCTCTGAGAAGCAGCATTTTACATAAATCTGGAGAAAGGGAGCACACATTGGCTTAATCCAGCAGTCAGAAGTTTCTAGAGCAGCTATTTTCCCTTATTCCCCCTCCACCCCCACATTATTATTAATAGCAGAGGTGGCTTGTCTAGCCCACTCCTTACTTCACTGTTCCTCCTCTAGCAATTGCGAGAGAGACGGAGAGAGGCAAAAAGCAGGGGGGGGATTTTCTTGTTTCTGTTTTCACAGCTTAACAGGTAGTTTGAGATTCAGAGCAACATAAACAGGCAAAAAACAAGAACAAAATACACGTGCAAACTAACTTAGACTCTGGAATTAAGACAAGACTTGCTGCAGTACGTGTCATGTGGAGAGGTAGAATGTGATGCAAGTTACCTTCTAACCGATTTGGATACACTAGTGGATTATTGTCCTCAGGATGAGTAAGTCTGTATCAGAGTCAACATTTCCTATTTACTGCAGAACTATGTGCTATACAGTCCTAGTGGCTACAGTAGGTTTACACAGAGTTGAAAGGCAGCAGTTTTGGCACAAGCATGGTATTAATTACACCAGGTTTTGGAAGCTCTAGTTCTGCTGCTGCCTGAGAAGAACGATTTGAACAAGCCTCATGGTTACATAAATCACTGAGTAGGTGCTTGGTGCTGGACAATCCATGCAGAAATACATGCTGGCTTTTTATCTCTCCAATTTTTCTTCTATGCCATTTTTGCCTTTGAAATTCGGAAGAATAGAAACTATTTTTGCAAATTCCTTTCCAAGTTGAAGGATCCAAGAGCTCCATTTCTTTTTTTTACCATAAGATTTAATTTTCTTCGGAAAACCTGGATTAAAAGTGACAAGTATACTGAATTCCTGGAAGTCATACCCTGTTGTGGAGTTATTAAAATGCATGTATCATATTGCCTCTTAAATCCAGAACTCAAGTCATCGGAACCAGATCCTCAGTAAGATCTGAAATGCATATGACACATGCAATGCCCATCAGTAACAAATACTTCCTGTACTCTATTATGAGACTGGTATTACACGAGTGTCCTCCTGTGAGCTCTGGACCAGTCAGGGCAATGGAAGAATTAGGCCTGCCTGTGCACAAAAGCTACAACATTTCTTCAAGATGTCTTCAATTATTTAAAGAGACCTTGGAATATCATGGGAAAGGGTTCTTGAAAGGACCAGAGGCCTGCTTAAAAGTATAGAAATGGAGAAAAAGATGCAGTTCGTGAAAATTGAACTCACTTTGCACTTTGACTCTGTCATCAGTTCTGGCATAAGAAACAGTGAATTCCAGAAACACTGATATTATCAGAGTTTGTACATACACAAAAATCATCACTAGCATCAACAGAACCCTCAATAGGACCAGAGGCAATAGAGCAGTACATGTACTTCCATTTATACCAAGTGTTCATTTCTGGAGGCAACTCCAGAGAGGTGATTATCTTCACTGTGAAAGATAGTTATCAGGACACTAAAAGATTTTAAAAGATTGTTGCATTTAAATGATCATGACATCTCAAAGGTCAGATGCTTAGTAGCATAATTCTAATGTTCCCTCTATATATGACATATAAGCATTTTCACTTACAAATAAGGAATCTGGCAGATCGATTCTTCCCTCTATCGTAGTATAGTGTAGTTATGGACAATAACATACTTTACAGTAGGACAAGCTTAGAAGTTCAACTGCCTACTACAAAACTATGAATTTAATTATCTTTGGATACTACCGGTTTCCATTTGTGGTTTGTTCCTTTACTATTAGTATGTCCTGATATTTTGTTATCTATTATTATAGAAGTTGGATTAAAATTATGGTTTTTTTCCCCCCTTTTTTTCTGGTAGCAAGTTATACAAGCATATGGAGTCAAAATGTCTGATTTCACCCTTACCCAAGGAGAACAGACTTTTTATTTTCAGTAGGGATTGCAAATACATTATCTGACATCTAGGCCTACATACTGTAGGGCAAGGAAGTTTCGGAGTAGTCAGATTTATTGGAGCAGCTCTTATAACATTATAGTATTATGAACTTCTTGTTATACAGCTTACTACAGTAAACACAGGTGTCAGCTGAAAAGTAGTATGTTGAAATGTAAGGTTTCATTTGAAAGTAAGGAAGTCTGCATGACAATAAATTATTTCCTGCAGTAGGAATCCTCAGGGAAAAAAATTCAGCTATCACCACAGAATATAAACAAGAACAAGGAACGGGTGGAAAAAAGACCACCAACTTTCTCTAGATGAAATAAGCTAAAATGACCTTCACACTTTGCCAGTATACAAGTCTGCTGTTTAGAGACTTTAACTCTTCTCTAAGTGGACTTGAGTAATGACTGCTGCAAGAGCCTGACCTCTCTGCAGCTTGAGACTGTTGCACACTGTGGAGGACTCCATTACACAGTAACTCTACAGAATTCAGAAATACAAACAAAGATGAAGAAAGACACATAAGAACAGCACTCACATTAGCATCCTGAGCAGGAGTTACATGAAATGAAGCGCAGGAAATACTAAATGTCCTAAATCTGACTCTCTTCAAAGTTCCTCCTCTCACTAAAGATTCACAGATGAGAAGCCTCTCAAGGGTGACATCTAACATGAGATTAAGTATTTCTCTACAAAATGCTTGGATATCTAGTCGCTCTCTCAAATTTGATTCTACATTTCCTCCTTACTGAATTAAATACAACAGCAAATAACGCATAGGTATATAATGCATTTCAACGATGTATGGCACTGGCTGCTGCTGAGTCTTTGGGAGAAAATGGAACGGGGGGGAGGTTAAGGACAAATCAGTTTTGTGGTTTGTGAAATAAACAAAATTCACTTAATTTTGTTCATAAAACCTTAAGATTGACAAGACTATGAAATAACATAGCAATTAAAATTTTTATAGTCACATTATAGTTGCAGTTGGTGTTTTCATAAACAATTATAAATGCAGTTATATGCCACACTAGGAATTAATTTATAATTTACTGTAAAACCACAAATGACAACTCCCAACACAGAATCTTCAGTCCACAAAGACAGTGACAGATCACAGTTTATAGCCAAACCAAGAAAAGTTGCTACTTAATCTGATATATAAACAAGTATGACTGACTTTACATGTGCTAACCTGCATATTATTATAAAATTACTGGATATAACTTTTTAAGCCAAATGAAAGGATTCTAGATACTTCATAAAGAATAAGGAGATAGCTATTATAGCAACTTCTTTTATATAAGACAATACAGAGCCTATCCAAATATCGTGTTACTGGAAAAGTGCAGCAGGGCAAACCCTAGAGATGAAGTAATAGGGTAAGCGAGCCAAGGTTTCTCTTTCCTAGCCTGCTTTAAGTGATGTTTTTGTCACAGATGTAACTAATGACACACACTGTTGGAGTGAATGTGGAAAAAACTTCGCACAAGAAATATTATACTTTTATTTTGCCTTGCCAGGCATAAATTGATTCCATATACTGTTACCACAAATCCTGTGAATACTCTGTTCTGTGCAGAAACATACTTTGCTGGCACAGTCTGTGTTCTAGTTTTGCTGGTTCTACTCGATATTAAGACTACTTTTTGTTGCTTGAACTTTTATTAGAGGCATAGGGTTTATATGACTGAGATGAAGGCTTAGCTTGTACCACTATAAAAGTTTGAAAAAATCACTGCAGCTTCTTTGTCATTTTTGTCTGACCAGTTTTTCTTTAGTTTGAAAAAGAAATGTGAACTCAGCTTTATGAACTGACCACCACTTTTCAAGAAACTCTCTCTAAGATACTGGTCATTTGAGGGTGTATTCATTAATTTGGAAGATATTTGAGGAATATTGAGTAGAAAGAGAAAAATGTAACAAAATAACAAAACTTTTTTCCCCTTTCAGCAAAGCTGTTATTGTTCAAAGCAGAATTCAGCATAAGTGCATGTCAGTGCTCTGTTTTAGTACAAAAGGATCAATGAAACCAGGGTCAAAAACTTACCTTGGGGTTGTTTTTTTTTTTTTAATTTGTGACACTAAACCAAGCTAAAATGCCTCCTTGGCTTCTCTGTGTGCTCAAAGAGCACTCAAAGCTTTGCTTTTCCCTTTCCCTTTACCTCCAGATCCCATATAATTGATTCTGACCAAGTGTTAGCAGTTATGTCCAACTCCCAGAAGTTTTTCCTGAACTACAGTTATTCCTGGTGATTCATATGTCTGAGAATCTTACTGAAAAATAAACTATTGGAACCTTTAAAATAATTAACTTGGCTCTTTCAACTCACAGGATCTTTTGAAGAGATTGCAAGGAAGGGAGAAGTGTAAGAGGAGTGGAGGACTGGACTGTGTGCTTGTGGAATCCTGGCATTGGGAAAGCATTTATCTTTATCTACTTATACTGGGGCCAGATGCAGAAAGCCAAGGGCAACTTACCTCCCAGATGCAATGACTAATGATGTGTAAACATATCAAAGAGATCTCCTCTTTTCCAATAAAACTGAGTTTAACATCGTTTTTGCTTCAAGAGAGTGAAGGGGAAATTAAAAAAACCTTAGATGTACAGAAGGCTTTCACTCTTATCTAAACTGGTCAGTACCTTTCCAATAAATCTTTTTTATGTAACTTTCCTTTGCCACGTTTCATGTGAACATAGGTATTCAGTCTTGTCCACACAGAATAAGGTTTTAAGTAGGGTAATAATCAATAAAGATTCAAAACTGCTGCTAAGCTTGCTGCTGACTCATTCAGGGAGGTTAGCAAGCTGCTTAATCTATTCCTAGTTCTGTTTATTCACCTGGAAAATTAAGGAGCAAGTCATAATTAGTGTTTATAAATCACTCTGAAAAAAACATATAATTACTTCCTCATTAAAAATCTGTATGATTTGTTTGGCTCTGTACACCACCAGTACCTTTGTGCATCCTCCTAACTCAAGGACTTGTTAACATTTCTGGAAGACACATACTGTTGCTTTACTGAACACTTTTAGTCCTCTCCTTTCTCTGAGGTTTGGTATTCTCCATCCTGTATCGTATACTGGCCTGTAAAACCTGAAAATATAAGTAAGAACCTGCATTATTCCTTCAGATGCTGAAGTATACATGCTGGTGTGTCCAGAGGGAAAAAAAAAAAGAATCCGCACTTGTGTCGTGTGCACAACAGACATTTATCGAGGAGAAAAGAAACTTGGATTGGGTGATATGAAGTGAAAATGTTGATAGCATGAGGTTTTTGACTCCCTGAGAACTGGCTTGCATTCCTCTGGGAAGGAACTGGCAACTAATTTAGAGATTATTGACTTGAATCAATAGCTCTCAAGTTTTGGAAGAAGTCAGCTTTGGTAATAACAGAAAAAGCTGAGTTGCCGTGAGCTTTTTACTGAGAATAACTCCCTTTCTATGTCCTAGTACAAATGTGGTTCTCTTTCACACCCTCATTAGAGTTCCCGCTGGCTAGACATGTGAGCCTGCTATGTATAGAAGCCAGTACAACAGCCAAGTGCTTTCTTAATAATAGCTTTCAGTTCCTGCATTTCCTGACGCATATACACTGAGGGGAACGAGTAATCTGTTTGTTACAATCATTGGAATTGCGGAATTGCATTCCCTGTCCTAGATTTGCATTGCCCAGGCTAGTTCTCCCCATTCCCCACAAGCCTGAGCAAATCTGCTGTCAGATCTTGTTACATGCAGTATTTTTAGGAGTACATATTGGTTGAACACAAAAGAATATTAGATTTATGAATTTTGTCTTTCATTAGTTACTTGGAGCATATCTGTGCATGTGTGTGTGTGTGTGTGTGTATTCAAATAGACAGAAGTATAAAAAAACAGACTAACATCTACTTCTCTGCTTCCTTTGCCTCAATACTCCCAAGCCTTCTTTTGGCTGTGGTTGGGTACTTGAGCTTTTTGCACATACACTGAACTGAGTTTCTTTTTCTCTCTATCTTTCTGACCTTTGAGGTCAGTGCTCTTCCGCACTCCTGGCCACTGTACGCTCTCCCTCTGAGTCTTTATGTCCTAGCAATTAGACATTATGTCTTTGTTTCCCCACTAGGGAAATTCCATTGCTCCAAGTCTGGCCTCTGGGGAGGAGAGGGGAAGAGTAAGACTTCCTCTTTTTTCTTCTCTTTGTTCGTTCTTCTTATCTTAGGCACATTTATTCACTGTTAAGAACTGACTGGTTCAGTGATGCGCCTGTAGAACGCTGCTCCGCTCCTTAACTCAAAGGACATGTGAACACCAAAAGGCAGCAGGCATGTTCACATACGCTCAGGGAATCTTCCATATTGTTTCTGTTTTGTTTCCATCTTAACAGAAAACTCAATTACAAACAGTAATACCTAAACTAAACCATCTCCTCTCGCCAATGCAGTGAGTCACCAGGACTTTCCATAATAATGAGATGAATAAGCATGTTTTTTAGGCTTTTATAGTTGCCTTTGCTTCACAGAAAAAGGGAGTTTTGACACTACTTCTGGATCTGCAGTCTTCTGCTCCTAGTGAGACGTTGTTTTACATCAAGCTTTTTGCCCTGTGGATGATAAAGGGGTTATGCACTTTTCAGTCAAAACTGAATATTGTACATCCTGGTCTTATGAGTCAACACAGCTTTTTAACTAAGCTGCTCTGTAAGCAAGATAGCATCTGCAAGATGAAAATGAGAAACAGCTGTATCACAGGGCTTTGCAAAATAAAACTTTGTTTACATACTGTATGGATATGCACATGGTGATTCAGGGATATTCCAAAAACTACTGTCAGCCTCCTGAAAATTAAAGGCTACCATCTCTTTCATTAATTTTTTATGTTGGTTTGAAACAAAATGTATATGGTCCAATGGATCTGTCAATGGAATAGATGCAGCATGCAGTGAAAATCTACAGCACTGCAGAAATCCCGAAGTTCTCTCTCTGGCAGGAGTTTACAGGAATTTCAGTGTGCTATTTCATATCACTGGAAAAAATCACAAATGGAAATGTTAAGTTTGCTTAAAGGAGGTTTTCTCAGTGTAACTGTAGAACTTAATATATCTCTGCTTTTCATAATATAGTATTTCCCACAAATTGTGAGATGATCATGCTTAGTAACTCAGTTCAAGCACTTCAGACGAACGCAGTTTCTATAATAATCAGAAGAAAGGAAGGGAATCCATCAATTTAAGGACTTAAATCATACATAACAAGGTTTTTTAAAACTTGATATCAACATTCTGTAAATTAACAGGGAATCAGTGAAATTAAAGTCCCAGCACAATATACTCTTCACTACCAAAAGCAATGAGTAAAGAACTCTTTGTACATGGTGTGATTAAGAGTACTGCAGTCATGAAGGGAAACACCATGATGCTGGGATACAGAAACTGATATTTCATATGGATTTGAGAGCTACGCTTGCTTTCAAACCTTTTCAAATTTGAAATGCAGCTGGAGAAGTTACCAAAGTCCATGGGAGGGAGGCAGAGCCCCTGCTAGGACTAATCAGTGATGCTGGCTAATTTCTAAGGGTTCGAATGATAACTTGACACCCTAGAAATGTCTTATGACTGATCATTTCATTACATGCCACATTTAGAATGTGGTTATTTAAAAATGTATGTACCAATATGTCACATAGGGAGCTATCACAAACCACTGGTTATTTTGTGTTGATATTCCTGAGTTTTATATTTACAGTATGTTACTGTCTGGGGGCACACCAAATTTTCTGTCAATATAATTTTTGCACCTCTTTGTTAAGATGCTGTTTACCTCCAGTTTCAGATAATGTATGAAGTTTATAATGGAGGCATAATATTAACTGGTTTTGTTTCCGAATATTCACTCTACTAACACCCCCCCCACACACTGTAGTTTAGTCCTATTTGTTATCATGCCTTGTCCTTGTGATTTTTATAATCCAGACAATTTAGACTGGGAGTAGAATTTTGAAAGGTACAATATCAAATAGATTGCAAAATAATTAACCCTGTAATGTATTCCATAGAGCTATACTATGCCTATAATAAGCATACATAAATTCATTTTGATATATTATGCTTAGCACAGAGGTAAGTGGGCATGTAACTAGCTCATTTATTTCATGTTTCTCCATCTAGTAATACTGTAATTTATTTTTTTAAAAAGCAATCAAGTTATTCCAGCACAATTTATTTTAAACGTAGTGTATGATTTACTGCACCAGGTCTTGTGATTCTACGAAGAGACAGAAATTCCTCCTACCTCTCCACCTCAGCTCCCCTAACATCTGCCCCATTTCAGGAGGTGGAAAGAAGCCACATGACATACTACTTTCAAAGTCAGACTGAGCGAAGACCTGGAATGTGCAGATGCACCATTAAGCCTTTGCTGTTGAGAGGGTGTATTAACTGATTTAAAGGAGTCTCTGTGCTTCCTTTGGAAATCGCTGTTTAAACAGAGACAGAAATGGGAGCCTTCCACTAGCTTCATTGGGTTTTGGCTTAAATCTTGCAATGACACCAAAATACATATTCATTTGTAAGCTATCATGTAAATTTGTTTTTCCAGGATGACCTATTCTCTTCTTCCACAAGGATTTGTTTCTTCACCTGTTCCTATTTCCTTTTACTCTGCCATGCTATACAACATCACCGTCCCATGAGCAACAGGGAATTATTTTCTCATTCAGGATCCATAACCTGGACCCAATGGTCCAGATACGGTAGGGGTAAGACAATCCATTTCTGAGGCATTTGAAACTAAGTCCATACAGGCTGAAACTACATTTGCCCTTTGTTGCTCCTAATCACACACACACAAAAATTCCTTTTGCTGCATTACAAATCTGCTCCTGAGATTTCAGCTTTTCATAGGTAGAGTTGGTATTTTGGCCAAAGACATCTTGGATATGTGTTGGACATTAAAATGGAACATAAAGCCAAACTACTGAAGCTTGTTGTGCTCCCAATAGATGTTTTGGCTGGATAGCTGTGTACATCTTATGAAATGTGGAATGACCACTCTGCCTTGAAGACCAGGGATCATTCAGGGTCATCTTGGTTGGCTGCTTTTTTGTGCCCAAGGAACTTGGCAGGTTACAGAAAATCCTGTCACATGTGATTCTCAGCATGTGAACTGAGTACTTGCACTTTCAAAATCCATTTAAGCCATCGTGCCTGTGCAGTTCAAGAAACTCTAGTATATCCCTAGGAGTATGAAGTTGCATGGGAGGACTCTTCCCTTACTGTGTGGCAGAGACCTTAGCTACATATTCCAGAGGAGCTCAGCAGG
>NW_009601870.1:22448-74632 GCF_000690535.1 Cariama cristata | reverse complement strand
TTTTTCTTGCGTCTTTACAAAAATTCATGCAAAAAACCCCTAGAAAACCCTCTTTATTAGTATGTAAAAAATACGTTGGTAATGTTTCATATTATATTCTGTTCCTGTAACAGACAGCTGCTCAAGAATCCTTTCTTTTCCAGTGAGAAGTGTAAAGGCTGTCTTTCTTATTACAGTTTCAAAATCAAACTTCAGGAGCTTAGAAATCTCATAATTCATTTTCCTGGCGCTAGGCTACTTTTCATTCCTATATTGCAATACAAACTCTTATTCACATGGCACACTCCTCACCTCCACCCCGCCCATGAGGACTCTTGCGTCATTCCGTGTTCTGTGAAATCCATAAGGAAATTGTGATTTATTTGTTTGCACTTGCCTCACCCCTGGCAGAAGCTGTATGGCATCCAGTGAATGAAGCATAAGATTACCTATCTCCTGGATAAAAAACAGAAAGGATGGTGTCAGTTAAGGTGGTACAATGCTGCCCTGAAAAATAATATAAAACTCACTGTCACTGAATGAATAGCATCTGTGGCTGATTCTCTAGTCATCTTATCCTAACTGTCCAATTAAGGCATGAGCATATCCTAGAATCATTTAGGCTGGAAAAGACCTTTAAGATCATCGAGTCCAAAATCAACTGCACAGAACTGCAGGCAAGCCACAGCTGAACCTAGTGTTGCTGAAAGCCATACTTTGAAAATGCAAATCTATGCTTTGAAAAAAACCTGCACCATCTGAGACAGTTAGGTGCTCTGATGTTAAACTGTTTAGTTCATTTGTGGGAGTCTGGGTAATACTTCTGCATTCCATTGGCTTCACAGGAGGCAGTCCACAAATAACTTAATGATTCCATATTTTAGGTAGCATCTGACAAGATCACAGTAAATAAAGTACAGGTCACACACAGGAAATTACTTTTTAATGAGCAAGCTTAATCCTCTAAACAGAATGAAACAGAAATCAAGTATATGGTTTGGTAATCAGAGACTACTACTCAGGCAACTACTTCACCTGTAATTTAAACCCTTGACTTTGCCACCTCACGACCTCATTCTAATACACTTTTAACATACTGTGTGTAATTTTAAAATTACTTCTTTCCTATCTGATACATCATTATTTTATTCTAAAGATGTGTGGGTACAAGGGTAGATGATAAAAAGCAAAGAAACATCATGATCATGATGCTCCTTCATTATTTAGAAAAATAAAAAATTATTAGTTGTAATTGATCCATTAATTTATTCAGGAGAACTTACTGTACTTTTTTCTTTTTAAATGTGATAGCCTCCATATGTCTGGTAAATGCTCAGGAATTTCTATAATAGTCATAAAATCATAGAATGGTTTGGGTTGGAAGGGACCTCAAAGATGATCTAGTTCCAACCCCCCTGCCATGGGCAGGGACACCTTCCACCAGACCAGGTTGCTCAAAGCCCCATCCAGCCTGGCCTTGAACGCTTCCAGGGATGGGGCATCCACAACTTCCCTGGGCAACCTGTTCCACTGCCTCACCACCCTCAGAGTGAAGAATTTCTTCCTTATATCTCATTTAAATCTTCCCTCTTCCAGTTTAAAGCCGTTGCCCCTTGCCCTATCACTACATGCCCTTGTAAAAAGCCCCTCCCTATCTTTCTTGTAGACCCCTTTAAGTATTGAAAGGCTGCTCTAATGTCCCCCCAGAGCCTTCTCTTCTCCAGGCTGAACAACCCCAACTCTCTCAGCCTGTCCTCATAGGAGTGGTGCTCCAGCCCTCAGATCATCTTCGTGACCTCCTCTGGACTCGCTCGAACAGATTCATGTCCTCCTTGTGTTGGGGACCCCAGAGCCTTCAGGCAGTACTGCCCATTTGGACAATATTCGCTATAGATATACAGCAGTATGAATTGATTCAGCTAATGAAGTCTTCTCCCAACAAAGATCATATTTTAGAAGCTGAAATCACTGGTGATAGGAACAGAAATTCAGTCACAATCTGGAGAACAGCTCTTTTTCCACTTTAAGCAACCTTTCCTCTTTTCAAGTATCATTTTATAGTTACAAAAGTGCTTTCTCTTTTAAATTAGGGAAGAAAGATAACAGTGCCGTTGCCCAAATCACAGCGTTTAAAGACTTGAAAAGACAGCAAGGGTATTTTGCTAGGAAGGTATTGTGAAAGTTTGATTATTTCTTCAAGTCACATGCATCCATGCATAAAAGCAGCAGGAAATATAGTCCATTTTGCTGGTCCCTCTGGGTTGTGACTACAGGCACAATAGCAGAGAGAACAGACCACATGCTCCATATACCTGTGTAAAAGAAGCTGACATTTTTCAGGTTGGCACTAAGTCCCTGTGTATCAGCCAACAGATGTGGCCAGATTTATGATGGAGAGTGTGCTAAACTTAGAAGAGAGCTGGAATAAATTACTCTGTTGTTCCAACAACTGAGAAACAGCAAAAGAGTTGTGCACAAGTCACATTTTTCTCCTGGTGCTTCTCCCAAAATGATACAAGTTATAAACTCTCCATTACTAAGTTGATGAGTTTATCATTAATTCCACTGAAGCTCAAAGATATAAACTAGGTCCATGAATAGTAACCTTTTCTGCGTGAGAGCCATGTACTTACATATTTTGTCTCTTCCATAAATCAGAAGCTCTTTTTATGTCAGGAGCCTTACTTCTACACCAAAACGGCTCTGATTCCTCTCTGCATCTGCCAGATTTCAGATTACACTAATATAGAGTTTTAGTGATGCAATAGAGTTAAACAGTGACTTCCCAATAAAAAGGAACAATGCATAAACCCTTTACTTTTCCTAGAACTATCATGAATAATTGACAATATTTAATACTTGGCATAAAGGTTTTATTTTCTAGTGACTGGGATTAGTCAAGACTCATTAGGATAACTCAGCTTGGAATACCACATACAGATTGTAGCTTTATCAAGCAACAATAACGGTTAATGAGTTCTTTAAGCAGATCATATGTCTCTTCTTCCTCTGAGAACACAAAAATCAAAGTTGAATATTTCTCTATGGATCTCTTCACCTTCAGATTATTGACTTCTGGCATGTCTCCCTGCTTCAAGGAACTATGGGCTTTTGGAAAGAGAAAGAAGGTTTTCCTTGTTGAAAGCTTGATGTCGCTATTACTAGTCTTTGGAGTTGAATGGACAGATCTCCAAACAATTAAACACTTCTGCATCCAGTAATGAAAAAGACTTTTACTTCCAGAATGTGTTCTGTGTTCACAGTTTCAGAAGTACTGTACTCACAGTTTCACAGAAGGAAAGCATAATGTGGCACATTATAGTGCTCCTTTTCACACAGTATTTTTGGCTTTTTGTGACATAAACCCTCTGTTCAGCAGTCATGCATGTTAGAACTTGGCCAGGCACTCAGTTGTGCAAGAATTATACACATTTTGTTCTTGGGGATTTACTCGAGCAACATCAGTCTTCTCGGCTGGCTGACTGCAGGTTTCTGAGAAATTCTCTGTGTGTCTAATTCATGTCGTATTTTTTTCTGGGAGGAAAAAACCAGCATTCAGGCATAAAGATTCTATTCTATAGACTGATATGCACAGAAATATTTAGGACAAAGGCCATTTCATTTCTGTGAGTATGAACGCTTGGTCATTTTTCAGCCACAAACTTAATCTTGTTTTCCAATTTTTCCTCTAAGCGAACATTTTATTTTTGCTGGTTCTTTTAAGCTTGAATTTTACTTTGAAATACCCTGTAGTACAGTTTGGTTTTTACTCTTTCACTGTATCTGAGTCACGACTGGATCTTCTTATTAGAGGATAAAAGAAGCTGATTAATTCCCACGTGGGTAGTCACAAAATGAGGAGTCCAAGGACTGTTTTTATTGAGCGTCAAAAATTAACATCTTCAGATCAAAAAAGGGCAACTCTCGTCATCTGCCTCTGCTACCAAACTACTTACCTGAATGAGGACAACTTTTCACTTCAGTCACAAGTTTGCAACAAAACCTCATCCTTAGAGCAGAATCTAATCTCGTCTGATTATTCTAGATAGAGTCTCTAATTCTAGAATAGATCTTTTAAAGACTTGTTTTTCCAGCTTTTCCAGTATTTTTTCCACATTTTGCAAATAAGTTGTAAAGCTTTCCAATCTTTATTTTTACCTCAGGTGAACACTCCAAACAATTTCACATTTTCTTTGAAATTGAGTAAATTTATTGAGGAAATTACTATCTTTTCCATCAGATGTATGACTGCCATAAGGTTTACCGCAAAAAAACCCACCTTTATTTTATAAGTTAATTAGAGAGATAGCAATTACATGCTGAACACTGATGTCTTCCTCAAAGTAAATAAAAGATAAAATAAAATTTCTTTAGAGCAACTTGTATTGGACATTCATTTCCCCTACCTTGCTTCTCTGAATTTAAGTTACAAACTGTAGAATATCTCTTAGCCTCCAAACTACCCAAAATGTAACTTCCATTCCTACTTTCATGCTTCCTCTTCATTCAGTACCCACATGTGGATTCAGTGGGTTCCCCAAAACTAATTTACTGTAAACTCCTCATTCAGGAAGCTCAAACCTACAAATAACTTTCTGTAGCTCTCCTCTTTACCTTCTTGATGTACACAATTGTCAGCTATAGGCAACGGAATGACCAAATTTATAAATAATTTTATAGTAAGCAACTAGAATGAATAATTCCTCCACATAGCTAATAGGCACATTCATGCTTCTCTCCCCTTTCCTCTTACACCCAATTGTGAGCTACTCAAACTGTAATCCAGAGCTGCCCACTCTCCAACTGAATTTAATGGAAATGATACAAAATGCCTGCAGAAATGATGCACAACAATTGTTCCAGTTTCCCTGCTTTGTATTTGAATACGCATTTGAATGAGCATATTCAAATAAAATGGTACTATTGCTGTCCATCCAAATATGTGTGGCAAACTTACTATTCTTAAAACTACTTCATGGCTTGACAATCTTTGGGGTCCTTCCACTTAGTTGGAAGTTTTTGTCATAAATCAGGTTTTGCCTCATTTTAGGTGAGCAAGGAAGTCTGTATTTCAGCAGCTGAGAACAAAGGTTTCAAGGACATGCCAAAGAACTGCTTCTGATTTACAAGAGGAAGGAGGGCTTTATGAAAATTAAATTTGAGTTATACCTGATAATGTATAAAATTCACCAGTTTTAATTCATGTCAGCAGTTTTTAACTGATACTTCAGAACAGTTACTTAACATTTTTTTGACATTTTAACTCAGCACATTCTGAAAAAAAAAATTTCATTTACCTTTTTTTAGAAAGTCTGAACAAGAATAACAATAAAAAAGTGAGTATGATTTTTTTTTAGTTGCTGAATGGAAAATTATATGTAAATTAAAACTTTCCATGGACATTCTTTGAAATGTTTACACTTTTATCTTTTTGTTCTCAATAATTGAAAAGCTGACAGTATAGTTAAACATCATACACAGATTAACTCTAAATATTATCTTATTAAAAATTTTGACTTTAGGATTAGATAGGTAAATTGCTTTTAAACCAGTGATTATATATACACCATGTCTTAAAAATGAAAAAGCATATAAAATCTGATTGGCTTATTGTTGGCCAGTGTTGTATCTATATTCCAGTCATATTTCACAAACTTCTTGGGCCTAACAGGTTTTTAAACTGATACTTTAAATACCACTAATTTTCATTCATCAGGATTTTTTTCATATCTGAGGGCTGTATACTAGCTTAATCATAAAGATGCAGCTTAAAGTAATAAAAATTAGCTTTTACTTAAATTGAATATTTACATGCACGGAAGTTTTTCTGTGCCTAAATCTGCATCTAAGCTTACCTGATCATTCTGTTGAACAAACTGTACTATGAATCAAGCTACTAAAACTGCTGTGCTTGATTTGATTTTCTTGGAGTCTAGACCTGAGTATTTCTGTACAAAACCTGCAATCCGTCTTGTAATAAAACAAACAAACAAACAAACAAACCCACAACCGTAAGGAGTAAACAGGGTATTGCCCTTCGATTTCCTATCACCCTGAGCACAAAACCACAGTAGCATCAGAAACAGTTCAGGGGAATGAACAGAATAGATACAAGTATTCTGTAAGAAAAAAGAACGGATTTTCCCCCCTTAGACCAAAGACAACTACCATCTGCACATTGCTTTTGAAGAATCCCCCCTATATGTCTGTCTCATACACAGAGCTATCTATGTCAGGGTAGTTGTGTCAAGGCAAAAAAGAAAGAGCAGGAAGTAAACCCAGAAATTTAAATATGAAGGGAGCCTTGAACTTACAATTAAGACGGTTACACTACAGAAACAGAAAACTGACTGAGCAAAGAAAACCCTGGTTCTACGTAGCTTTCTAAAATCCAGAAAAATCTCAGTTTTAATATTTTATGTGTCATTTATGAAGGGAAATAGTTAGTTGAAAAATCTTATAATGAAATAAATTAGCTGCCATAGCAACAGGACTAAAATTAAATACAGATTTATTTTAGTGATGGAAATCCTTTAATGATCCATCAGTGATGATTAATCTATGCTTGATTTTCCTGATATTCATCAATAAAAAAAAAATTTCCTTTTCAGTCTGCCAATAGTCATGTGCACTATGCTCTTTAACTTGCTGAATGTATTGTCTTGGAATAAAAATAAAGTTGATTTAACAATGAAAATGAAGTTTATCTGTGTCCCTTAGCAAGGTTTTGATTTGACAGTATAGTGAGACTGTTTTCTCAGTGAGAGAATCATACATTTTTACAGTTCTTTATCTTTCTGGAAACACCATGATGTTGTTACAGAGAACGTTTTTGACTTCGGTTGCCCATGACCTTTCTGCTTACCTTCAGAATTACACACAAACTTTCTGTCTTTTTCCCCTCAAGCACTTCAGAGGTATCCAGGGTCTGCTCAGCTTTTGAGACAGCAGATCAGAAGTCTGCACAGGCCTGTTCAAATCTCTGTTGAATTGGTGGTAGCTTTCAGGATCATGATGTCCTGGTGTAGAAGTGTAATTCAGTGGCTGATGCTGGACAGCATATGAATCATGATGTGAGAGGGGTTAAGCACAGAAGATTAAACATGGGAATCGGGAATACTCCCTTAGAATTGGGTCCCTACTGAGAGAATTCGTAGGTCTTTAAAATAACCAACCAAAACCAGCTAGTGTCAACCATGCAGCACAGGATGAATGCAGAGGTACCCATGTAGGTTCCCAAACACGGCTTCTTTCAAGAAGAGTAATGCCAAAACTGAAAATAGGTGCTTTTCAGCAAAGCTAGTGAGCTTGCAAGCTGCATCACAACCATGGATCTTGACCATCTTTGGTCATCCTCAACTTGGAGATCTCTGCCCAGTTTTCTTTCATGAAGAGCACCCACGAATACACAGCACATGGATTCAACATGGAGCCCATGGAGTCAGAGTGTCAGCGGAGAGGTGGTGGTGGGAGAGGAAGCAGTAGCTAAAGCTAATATTAAAATGTTCTCATGTTGACCTGATTATGTCTGTCTTACAACTGCAATGTAATTTAGACAGTTCAAAAGCCTGGGCCACATTTCAGCCTGTGCAAGTGGATTATAGTGCCACTCCAAACATCTGCACTGCAGTAATGTAAAAGCTGGGCTCTTAGCATGTTCCTCCAGCCTTCATCCTTGGCTTCACTCCCTGTTGGTGTGCTGGAGCCTAGAAAGGATTGTCCAGGGAGCAGTCTGCAGCTGTCTTGCAGAGATTCTATGCCAAGGCAATTTTCTTTCAACAGGAAGCAGGCTTTGAGAATACCGTATGCATCTTCAACCTTCTACTTGGTAGAAAGATACTGGAACAGACTTGAGGATATTACTCAGCCACTCTAATAGCACCGTTTTCCTTAATACTATACTTAAGGGTAACATTTTAGCACTGACTTGGAAAGGTGATTGATATATATTGAACTGCCAATGCTATTTCCTCTACAGTTTTCTCTCTAAATGTCCTTTGCAGGCATTGCCTCTTGCTACAAGTTGACAGATTGGAAGAGATTATAGTGTTGAGTACAGAGACCAAAGAATATCCTATGTGAATGACATCCTAGATGCAGTATAACTATATATAACTATTAAATTAATCACTGGAAAGTAGATTTTTTTTATTTCTGCTGCAACAATGGTTATGTACAGAGTAATAATCAAGAAAGGACATAGTATAAATCACAGATTACTTTAACAGCTTCCCTAATATTTTTCTGTTTTCTCTTCCACGTTAAGACATAATACTGTAAAGTAAATCAATTGTCAAAAGGCTTAAAAACTATCAGTGATATGACTAGACTAGACTGCAAAGTAATGGGTGTAGCCATACCACACAATGAAACATTATACAGAGACCCCTGAGTAGGGACAATCAAGTTAATGTGACATTTCGTTACTTCACTGAAATATTAACCAACTTGCCTAATAGAACATCTTTACAGGTACATCTTGCTCTTAAAAATTGACCAATTATTATTCTCGGTTTTATAGAAAAAATGTGAAATGATTGGCTTGGCCTTTCCCTCTCCTATACAACTTTAATGCCTGTGTTTTTCCTGTTGCAGTGCTGAAGACCATTCCCTAGCTTCTTAAGCTGCTATACGTGCCAAATTGAAGACATTACAAGAAAACATACATCATTTGTACATACTTAATTGGATATATTTCATGTTATTTAGGAAGCAACAAAAGCATGGGCATCTTTTTATAAAACAAACAAAAAATCAAAGTACTTCTTTCTAGAGTGACTAACAGTGACTTATCCATTATGAATTCCTAGAAAAGAAGAATCAGAGATTGGACTTTAGCATGTTTTGCCACAGTAATATATCCTCTTTTTCACTGTGTTTCTCAAAGATGCCTATTCTGGTGTACTTTTACTGAAAACAGAATAAAATATTTCCTCTGAATTCCACACTTCCCAAGTATGTTTCTCCAGGGCCTTAAACCTTCTTTAGAAAATGGGGCATCCACATACTTCCATCAAGCAGCAGTGGCAGGGCACAGAAGAAATGTCCATATTTCAGCAGGCAGCAAGTTGCCTGAATATCCTCCACCCCTGAAGCCAGGTGTTTTCACTGATATCTGAGGTATTTGATACAAAATCCAGTAATTAATCTGATAAAATAGTTATGATCTTGTTCCTTTTTAATGCTTGTGAAAAACCCTGCCTTGTTCTAGTTTAATACTAGTTTTAATGAAAGATAGTTTACTAGCTATTCACTGTCTTCAAACTATACACATGTGAGGGATTCCTCTGCATATCCCATGAATGAGGGCTAAGAGTAACAGAAGCATTTCAGTGTATATACTTTTGAAAGTAGTTTTCCACATTTTTCATACTAATAATCTAACCCAAATATCACATGGCTGTTAGGACTGATTTATTTTTTCCCTCCTTGCCCCCATTGTGGGTAATAGTGAAGAAAGTAAAAGCAAAATTCTGCTATGAAGTTTGTCTTGCACCTGTCCCCTTTCTATAGCATTGCCTACCGGGGAAGGAAACATTATGAGTGCATGGCTTTTGCTTTGAGTCCAGGAGGAAATGTAATGATGCAGCTTTTCTGGAAATCTATACAGCACAGACTGAACAAGCTGGGCTAAAAATGTTAGGAAACACGTTTTTCCTGTCTTGAGAAAATGAACCCAACAGCTTCCTCCCAAATACTACATTTGGAGGCTGGAACTGGAAGTATTGTTGAATGGGATGCACTCTGAGTAGCAATATTTAGGCCTTCAGTCTATTTTTGGTTATTGGTCGCTGATAACATTAGACTGAGAGCTGAAATTAATGCTGCAGGTTGCCAAGTAGTACTCTGCAATGCCACTAGGCTGTGATGGTTTTTGCATTACTTTTAAAAGCACTGCTGGGAGAGACACGACACTGCTGGCTAGTAGTGTTATTTCTGCAAATACTGGTTCAGAAATGGAACAAGCTGCAAAATGCCTCCAAGCATGCCAGCACTATAAAGTATTTGATTTCTCTGCCTCTTTGGCTCCCCCATTCCTCCCTGAAATCCTATTTCACCTCTAATAACAGGAGCATACGCACATCATGTATCTGAATTTCCAGCTGTTCCTAGCACATGCTTTCTGTGCAACAGTCCCGGATGCCAAGAGATTCTAGGGGCAGGGACATAACATTATTCCTACCCATTCCCAGATCTCTTCCCCATCTTCCTCCCTGCAGGCAAGCAAAAAAACAGCTGCACAATTTCAGGGAAGACGGCTCCTGTACCTTTTGTGGAACGCACTAAAGATAAAAATGTTTTGGCCACAGTGGAGAGAGAAGAGTGCGGGAGCCGGTGTTGCGCTCCTGCAGCATGGAGTGCTATGGCTACCCAGATTTCTCCCTGTACTGTCTTACCTCCTCTTACTCAGAACTTGTACTGGAATATCTCTGATTAGCACAGTGCTCTCAGCACAGTCTGGGGAGAATAAATGTTGACTCCCTTGTTTTGAAGTGAGACTCCAAGTAGCAGAGCTTCTCATCAGCTTACACAGATAAGAAAACTGTCGCTTATTCCCAGCATCCTGCGCTGCTTCTCATAGGTTTATTCCACCTGTACCCTCTGACAAAGTGGCCTCTTTAAGTTCTGTGGAGATGCTGTGCAGCCTCGGAGCTGGGCAAGGGTTTCCAGCCTTCCTGGGTAGCTCCATTTTTTAGTGGAACAGCCGGGGAAAGCTGTGGGGCAGCAGTGCAGGTGGCAGCAGTGCAGGTGGCGCCAATGCCTCCTACCCAAGCCAGATGCTGGATGCAAGGCAGCAGCCTCCATCCCCAGGAGCAGCTTCCTGGGGCGGCATGTCTTTTTTAGGACACTAGATGCTCATTTTCTAAGACTTATGATCTGACCACCACTCTCATATACTGTTGTGGGTTTTTTTCCTTCATCTGTTTTGGCCACATGAACACTCTATTTACACAGATTTAAAACCAAGATCAGTTGTCCTCAGTTATTCAGGCAATGAAACAATGAGATTAATTCACAAGAAAAAAAGAGGATCCCGTTCACATCCTGTGAGTTGCAAGCAATGCTTACACCAGGTAGCAACAACGGAGCTCAAATTTAGAGGGGTCATTAACAAAACAACAGCATGAACACAGCTTCCAGCAGCAGTGATGCACACCCGGGAAGGCAGCTCACCAGCAGCAGGGACCACGCTGCCTCCGGACGGAGCTCCCACTGCTGCCCTGTGCCCTGGCTTCCCTGCTGCCAGCGCCTGTCAGAGCACTCTGCGGTAACTTGTACCGAAATCCCTGAAGATTTAGGCTTTACCCTGTTGTAGAGGACACTCTGGTGCTGGCGGTAGCATTTGCTTTCCAAGAACACGAAAAAAACTTCAAAGGTCCTGGGAACATGCTATGTAAAACTGTGGTAAATAGTTGTTGGTTTGGGACTTCTTTTATGACATACCATAAAAGAAAATAGCATCAGTGAGAGATGCTGCAATTTTATATCAGGCAATGAAGAGCAATTTATTACTTTGTGAAACATAACATTAGCTTTTTATCTGACAGTGTGTTTGTCACATCAACAGTGAGTCATTTTATACTGCATTTTATGGTGACTGTAGAGCTCATGCTGCTTAGGACAGCCCCTTTTTTTCTGCTCTGTTGTTGCCTTTCCAGGTTTTTCCAACCCTTTTATGGAAGAAGGTAAAGCTATAGCAAAGAGGAGAAACACCACTTCTGCCCATCCTGTCAATTTGAGCCATGTCATTTTCAAAATCTCCCTATTTCCACTGTGTTAAAACTGCTTTTCCTTTTTATTTTCTTTTTCTGTTACAGTTTATCTTCATAAATTTAGAGATATATTTTTGATCTCTGTAACTAACTTTACATGTTTTCCATCTGTGCAGATCTGCATAGTTGAAATGCACAAAAGCTTCAAGCCATAGCTTGTGTGAAAATTATTCCTCACCGGCATCTTAATTTCTGAGCAATTTGGGATTCCTCCTCCAATAGTTATTGACATCAAATGGGGGAGAGAAGGCACTGAGAATGACAAAAATGTATGTCTTCCAGGAGACATTCAGCATGTCAGATTAACACAGAACTCTCCAAAAAAATTCTGCAGATACTGGCACCAAACCAGAAGTGTGGAGGAATGCCATGATAACGAAGTAATTCCTCTGGGCCTCCACAACATATTCTCATGTAAAGCAGCAATTTTGTGCAGTGACAAGGAAGATGTAAAGAAACAGGGCAGAGATAAATACAAGAGTTTTTTTTGTTGTAGAAGAAGAGTTTCTGTTGACTGAACCTAAGGTTCAAACTATTAGCATTTCTCCTGTCTGGAATGTCATGGGAAGAAATAGAGGAGGGAGTGGAAGCGGAATTGTAAATGACTGCCAAACCCTGGATTGAAGACTGCTGCAGTAAACAGAAAGATGAAGCGCCACTGCCTCAGCAGGTGTCTACTCAAAACAGGATCTGAAAATCCTCATTGCTTTGGGTCAGATCCATGATGTGTAAATCCAAACAGTAAATGCATCTTGAAACCACCTCATCCAAACAATCACAAGTATCTAGATCTGTTACAAATGGCAGAGAAAATAGAAATGATACAAACAAAAGAAGTGTTAGCCTCAGTCGTTTCTTCATTTTAGCCTAACTTGAGGGAACTGCATACAGTCCAAAACCAAACAAAATTTTGCATTTATTTTCTATTCCAGGCTTAATATTCTTTCTTTAAAAGCAGGACAAAGTAAATTTATTTTAATCACTAACCTTACATACAACAGAAGGGTATACATTCACTAATAAAGCCTGTCACAATTATAACCCCATTTAAAATTTTTAATCAGGCAATAAAGCTTGTAACAGGTTTTCTAGCTGGGAATCTTAGAGCTCCTGGTTTACTGAGGAAATGTCCTGGAGTAAAGGTACGTGGCACACATGCCTTGTGGTAAGCTCAGCAGTGCGAAAGGTTGCCAGCCCATTTTGGAAATGGTCTGGCAAATCCATTCTTCTCTTCTGGATTTAGAACAATTTGCTCCACTTTTGCTTTTTTTTAGTTGTTGTTCTACATTGTATGAATGCCAGATACGAATGTTGTCTGAAAAGTTAATATAACTTTACTCGATCCATGTTTTTCTTAAAGTTGCCTTCTTTTCTGTCCTTTTTGGACAGCTAGCAGACATGAGTAAGCAAATACTTCTGCTTATGGAAAAGTTACTTTTATGGCTACTTATAACTTACCATCTCCAATACAGTGAGTCAAGTATTCAAGATCTGGTATCACAATACAACTGAGCTGATGCATGCTGGTCTGAGATGAACATTCCTCATTTTCCCCTGTCTGTCCTCTCTGTTGTAGCAAAGAAACCATTAAGATGGACTGATAGTGACTGAATAACAGCGGTAGGCTACCTTCTGCATTCAGGAATTGAGTCTTGTTGAATTCTTATCCTTTCTGTTATGAAATCTTTATTTATAAACACAAGTACAGCATCAAAAGAAAGGAGAAAGAATCTCCCAAAACTCAAGGCCTGACATTAAGCCTCCCTACTGGGTAATAGGAAGCGTTGTTTCAAATCCCCATATTGGGAGGAGAATTTATGAATAGCTTCATAAGATAGTTTCAAGATGAGAGAAAAACTTTTAATTACTTAAACCAGATGAATTTAAAAAAATTTGCTCAACTGTTGCTGCATACTTGATGCCAGTTTTTTCACCCACATGGACTAGGAAGGAGAAAATAAATGCCACTTGTTAGTCATCATATGCCTTGGATAGTTTAGTACTTGTTTAGTTGTAACTTCAGAGCTGATTGGGATGCATGTTTGCTCTGACAGGCATGCTGCTTGCTCTTTTTGTCAGCAGAGCTACTAGAAATATCTTTTTAATTTTACCACCTATGCAAACCTTACCATAAAACAAAATTTATGCAAGAACATTTTTAGTGCTTTATTAGGCCCACTGAGCCAAAAGGCTGTTCTTGATGTGAAATGGGCAAGTTCAACAAGAGAACCCCCCCTCCCGCCCCTTGGAGCTCAGAATCACAAATAAGGAGAACAGAAGAGAACTGATGTGTGGGATCAGGGCCCACAGATCAAGTCTGCAGTGGCACACTGTCTTTCATTTCAGTAACTGCTGAAAGCAGACAACATGGACAGAGGGAATAATCTACAGGACAACTTAATTCATTTTTGAATTCTGTGAAAAACCTTAACTTGGCTTGCATCCATTTACTTGCTTAATTTTGGAATATTGGGCCAGATCCAGCACATCACATCATGTTGCCAGGATGTAATAAATAACGAGGATGCAAGTCCTGAGGAAAAACATTTCTCATCATCCTCCGTATATGCAAAAAAGCAGAGCTGGGGGCCAAGCTTATGGAAAAAATATATCTATCTTTTGTTTCCAAACTCCTGCTTCCTTCTGCTACCCTTACTAATGGCTCAAACTTTCAACTTCAGAGAGTTCTGCTAATCTATGAAACCTTTCTGTCAGATTTTTCCTATTTTCTAGGGTTTTTTTAAGTTTTCTTTCTACATTTGCTCAGATTTGCTTCGAACAATGCCTTGGGATGGAGTAGAAAGGATGTTCAAAACAAAGCTCAAGAAAGAATAGCCTGTATTATGAAAACTGCTGGCTTTAAAAGAACTACATGGCTTAAAATAACTGGAAAGATCCTGAGCAGAACATGATCCCCGTATGAGTGCAAGAAACTGGATCATTTGATGCTGATAACCTGTGAATTTGCAAGTTCTAAGCGTAAGTCAGGCCATCGAACAGTGCCATTAAATGGTTAAATGTTAAAGATTGCTGTGAGTAATACAGCGTTACAGAGTATAGTACAAAAAAAAAAGTTTTCCAGACCAAAAAAGGAATAGCACAAAAAGTGGCATGTTGTAGAAAGTTGGCCATAAAGCTCTTGGAAGTAGTTGCATAAAGCAAATAGGAGTGCAAAGACAGTCAACTAGGAAATATTCTTCCTTGTGGAAGAGACAGTGCTAGCTAACCACATACATTTTAACACTAAACAATTCAATCAGCTCCAAAACACTATCCTCACTATGAAATAATAAGCTAGAGGAGCCTATGGAAAGCAGCATGGCAAATTTAGCATGTTAGAAATTATGCTTAGCAAACTTTGTAACACAAACCTGCTGGCAAATCCTTAAAAATATCAGCCACTTTGTTTTTTTTTACAGTACAAAAAAAAAAAAAAAAAAAAAGATGTAAAGTCTCCGTAATGACTTTCAGCATTGGGCTTGATAACAAAGCATTGCATTCACAAAGGTACACAAGTCTTTAAAGAGATGCTTCAAGAGTGTTTCCACATCATGCAGCTAACTAACCTTCCTGAATTTTAGGGCAAACAGGCATTTACTACTACTAGATTCCTTTATGGGATTTTGATTGTCTTCACAGCCCATAGCAATATTAATTCCTTCCAAACCAAAATAACTTCATTTCCATTTCCCTCAAGGTCCTTGGGTCCTTTCTAGAGGAAACATCTTTTTTTTTTTTTTGGCTTGTGTATAGGTATGTATTTATTATTTTAGGGCAGAGGTTTTATTAGAGGCACTAGAGATGGAAAGGACTTAGTCATTTAGGACTGACTTAGTCACAGGCATGGTCTTGCAGTCCAGCCCATTATCAAGCGACCTTGGTTCTTGCTATATTTCCCCATGTTTCTCTCTCCTGGCACTCATAATAGGGAAGTTCCCCTGAGATTCACCATGGAGTCTCCTTTCTCATCTTTTTTCTTCTGTCCTTTGGCATTGACTGTTCATCTCTTGCTCTCTTCTGCAGGGTTTCATCTTTGAAAAATGTAATTTTAGGTATTCAACTTCATTTCTGCTTTTTCTGATAGATAACGTTAACAGTGTAACACTTTCCCTCTATGGACAGATCGGTGTTTGGGAAGTAATACCAAACAGTAGCTGCTGGTGTTAACAGCTTTCATGTAGCTGCCTGAGACTCTATTGTGCAACGAGGATACCTATGTCTTACAGGGAGCAGAGAAGACTGAGGCCTTCAACATTGTATATGAGAAGTTTCTCTTTATATAAACTGGTAAATTCAGAGCGAATAATTTTGAGATCTCAATGGTTTTTCTCTTTATCTCTCCTTAAAGGAATGCAAAATGCCATCAAGTCCTTAAAATTTGGGTATTAAAGTCTTACATTATATAATGGTCTGGAATTAGCAGTGTGGAAAGAGACTCATTAACAGACAGTTTGTAAGTTATTGCTGACTGGTGCATGTTTTCCAAAACGTGGGCTACAACTGGAGCTTGACCCTGACTGAGTCATCGGGGTAGCACTGACATGCTAGTGCTAAAAAGCAGATAATGTACCAGTGAGCAGCAATACAAAATCTGTCTCCATGTTGGTGATGTTTAAAGACTTAAGAAGTTTTAAAGATAACTACTTACTGTGAACACAATGCGAGCCTTTTAGTCTGTCTCTTCTGCCTCTTGGTTTCATATTTTGGCAACTCGCGAAGCCTTTATTGATAGTTCTGAGAATGAAAGTCCAAAATGAATCAATTCAAAATTGAAATCACAATGAACAGTAACTTATTGATCCAGTCAAGGAAACTGTTTGCCTTTTATTGTCTATTGTTTTAGAAAAAAGGCTATAGCTTTTTAAAGTGCAATATGATTTTACCGTGGCAGGCTTTGATGATGTAAAAACTTATTTCAGACACTGAATAAATGCTCTATGCTAATAGCTTAATTGATTACCTTTCTCTTCAATGCTCTACTCTTTAAACTAATTCCTAGTTTGTAACGTTTGTCAATACAAACCTCCTTACTCCTTCAGCAGAAATTAAAAATAGTATCAAATCTAAACTCAGCAGTTCCTACCTTTCACTTCGTCAGTGACCCTGCATAGGATACAATTTGGATTTCAGACTGAAGTGGGGGTAAGATAACGGTTTTGGTTTCGTGTTTATCAATTAATCCTTTTCCATTAAGTTTTCAAGTATGGTATGAGTTCAATTTGTCTTCCTTTTGCACGTATGTTTTAAAAATCCCTGCTATATTTTCCTTCCAAATGACATAATTACTTCAGGATGTCTTTACTTCTCTCTTGTTATTTTTGCTGGAAACAGTGAAAATATACTTAAACAGCTCTTTGGCAGCCATATATATCATACTGACCCAATTTATAGCATCTGCCTTGCAACAGTGTGTACCATCATTTGCCAAACATTCTGTAACTGAGAGATAATAAGAAAATAATAGTGAAGTTTTCCTACCCTTTCATGCTCTCTATTCTGTATCCCACATGTTCCACAGAGCCTACATAATGAAATGTTTTGTTTGATAGCTTGTTGAGTCAGCATGGAGAAATAGAGTCAAACCCATGCTGGAAGTACTCATTGAGCAATGTTCGTGGCTCCCCAGGCCAAGGTTCCTGTATCAGCTGTTAAACAGTGCTGTATCTGTTATTAAAGAAAGCTGTTGAAGAGTAGTGATTAACTAGCGAAGTTTAATGGCAGAACAGAATATCCTTCCACAGACATGAAAAACAAAAGAGCAATAGAAAACAAATTTATGAAATGGTACCTAAATTCTTTGAATTGTGCTTTAAGATATGTATACATCGCCTTCCTCTGATATTTAGCACACTGCAATTAACACTGGGGGTTTTTTTTGGACTTCTAAGCCTGTATTTGTGAACAGCAAGGGTTCAATTCAATTTGGTATGCTCAGATTACTATATAGATGGCACTTATGCAGCCTTCTTCTAAAGCCTTACTGTGCATTTTGGAACATTAGAATAATAAATGGGTGAAATATTCACTGAACTGTAAAATTACCCTTTTCTATTCTTTTTAGCTGCAACTCTGGAAGATTAATGTAAAATGAATTAGTATGTTTCTTTCTGATAGCTGTAGATAGAATACTTCCTTTTCTTCTTCCTCAGTTCGCCTTACACCTTTCCCAGAGAGAGGTTGACAAGATTTTATTCTGAGCTCTGCAGAACAGAACTGAAGAATTACACCCTATTGGTTTCTGAAAGCTGACTCCTTCATCTTCTCAGCTGTTAGATTTGCTTTGTGCCTTTTGTTTTTTCTAGTGTAGCTTCCTCCTCAATGGGTTTCTGTGATTTTTCCAGTACAAAATGTGTTAGCCAGATTCTCAAGATTTTCATTTCCCTAGACATTCTGCAGCATGGCTATTTTTGCTGGGGCATGTTAAAAATAATGTTCTATATGGCCTCAAACAGGAATGATCTAGTTGAAGCCTCAAATTAATTCTTTGGAGGATATCACTTGTCCTTATTTTGAGTGATACTCTCATTGCATAATTTATGAGAACCAGCTATCTGGAAGAAATAGTGAGATGTAAAAACTGTAATAGATAGATAAATTCAATAGCAGAAAAAGTCTTTTCAAATGGGCAGGCTGCGGGGTAGCCAAGCCTAATGATACCTTAGCTTTCTTATTCAATATATATCTATTTTTTAGAGAGAGATGAGTTGCAAAAGGCAAAGCAAAGTGTGACAGAAGCCCTGTAATGAATCTGCTAGTAGGAAAATTCTTCAGTTCTAGTGCCAATCTCTTGCACATGTCCCACTAATAGCCAAATCATTGAAGAAGGTGCCAAAAACATCCTTGAGGCTGAAGCTCGCCCAGGGCTGCCCCTCTCACCATGATGGTGAGTGCCATCACTCGTGGGCTGTAGAAGCATGGTTAGCCAAGCTTGCTCTTTGCTCCCTCAGATTTTGCATTCCATCTTGAAGTGGTGTCACTGTGAAACAAGAGAGGTAAAAGAGCTTTACCCTCTCTGGCCTATGGGGGTATTCAACTAGTGTCTCCTACATTCTGCATCTGATTCCGTGGGCACCACGCTAAAGGCACATTGCTCCCTCACCACCGCTGACCAGGCTGCTCATACCAGAAAGAATGGCTTCAGGCATAGTGCTCAATTTCCCAGATGTCTTGTGTCTGCCTGGCATTTGCATATGCCCTAAATAAAATCTGTTTTCTTTTCAAGGGGGCCTATATACACCATAGCTATATGCAACTGTATAAGCATGAATGTTAGACCTACAATGTTCAAATGGATACATCAGATTCCTTACTATTTTATTTAATAGGAAATGTTTTGCCATCCAAACTCTATCAAAGTTTTACAGCACACATTTAGCAACTTAAACAGTCAAATAGGACATAAAATTCTTGTATGATCTTAATGGTTTTGGTATCCTAAGTTAGCTGAGTCATAACAGGTGTGGAGAGGTCAGACCAGTAGGGCCATTAAATCAAAGTTAAATCATCAGGTTTCCCTGAATACACAGAAAACAACATAACATTTTAAGTCATGGACTTGGGCCTAAATAAATGTACTTTTCTTTTTCTGCATCAGTTGGATCTGCAGCTGACTAGCTTGCCACAGAAGCCAAGATAGGGTGGGAGAAGTTGGCGTCTTGTAGCTCTCCCACCCACACTGCATCTCATCTCTGCCCTAAAATTGTCCTCTCAGAATAGTCTGGCACCTCACACAATCAGGAATTGTGAAGAAGGACATATACAATCTATTTTATTATCAGGATATTTTTTCCTTGTTCTTCAGATTTTGTTTCCATGCACAGCTGTGTCTTAGAAGTCCCAGCACTGCACCAGATTGATTGCTTTCATGGGTGTTGCTTTGTGTCTCTTCAGTCTTGGGAGGAATGTAAGTAGGTCAGTCAGGAATAGGTGAAAGGAGGTAAATAATAAGAGTTTCCCACACACAGATACTTGGTCACGTCCATTCAAAGATGTACCATCTGATAATTGCATTAGGGCAATTATGCATTTGAAGCTAAAACAGATGACTGAAACCACCCTTTAAAATCACGGCTTTAAAATAACTGCTTATTAAGTGGAACGTCATATAACTGCTTGGTGAGGATGGATAAAACAAGAAGAATGTGTTACATGCATCCTCAAAACCAAAAACAGTTAAAAAAACTCCCACTTTCAATTAAGGAGAAAAATACTTATTTAGTACTTAATTTGAAAAACTTTCTAAGTAGTTAACCCGTGGAAATGCTCTGCACTGAGACTACAGAAGTAATATAACACTTCTGAAAATGAACAGAACACACAAATTGACATATGTCCTACAGCATACAGTAAGTATTATAAAAAAAACCCTAGTGCAAACTGCTGCGAACATTGAGTCATGTTCTGCTATAGTTTTGCTTTGGAAGTAATGAGCACCCATAGCTATTAGTGCCTTTGCCTTTAAAACTTTAAAATTCACTACTGTCACGCGACAATTACTTCTGCTGTACACCTGTGAGGTTTGAGAGACTAAGAAACGCTTGGCTAACATATATTCTTTCATTCTACAGTGCACTGTAGTTGCATCTAGTCAGTATCAGTCATCAAGCACTTAGACACTATACAAACAAAAAGCACATTTTTGGATGTATTTCTGTGAATACCTCACTGAGCTGTGAGAGTTTGTTTACAGAGTTGCTCAGCAGCTCGACTTTCCATTGACTTCAGTTACTGGCTCTTCAGGTCCTTAGTTTACAAAGGGAGGAGTGATAGAAAAGAGAGTATGTACACTATTTCAAGAGCTATACTGCTAGATTTTTGTAATATTTAGACCCATTCAGAACAGGTGTTTCAGTTAATTTCTAAACATTTCACTTTAAAAAGACTACTGTATTTACTTAGTAAAAGCAAAGAAAAAGATGAGTCTTTTAGGATTTTCAAAGCAGCTGAGCCAGTTCTGTGTCCAGCATCCACTGAAATTTATTGGGATTTGACTGTCTAATTGCCTTAAATGTTTCTGAAAATACTTTACTTTGTGTGCAGCTATGGAAAAACATGAAGTCATTACTATTAGCCATGCCATCACCTTAACACACAATTAAAATTAAAAAAAGGCAGGCCAAATGCCACAAAATCACTTGGAAAAGAAGGGAGCTCTGCATGCAGGAAGCTTACATAGTTGGGAGTAAGGTAAGGAAAAAAAAAAAGTCAGGTCCTAAGGAAGACGAGAGTTAGCATCATCTGAACCATGTTGCACCAGAATGAAATACAGAAAGTTCTAAAGAGTTGGATCCTGAGGAATTAGCCTGTATGAACTTTTGCAACATTGCAAGTGATGATACACATGTGAATAGTTCTGCTGTTGTCAATAGGAGTGTTATTCGTGCATGTGTCTAAAAATCTCACTTACTTCTGCATTTCACTCTCAACAACTTTCATTTTTACTATAGTGTCATCAAAATGATAAAAGATTTCATCCCAAATGAAACACAATAACATTATAATAGGTACAGTTAAAAGCATTTTTTCCTATCCTTCCAATTTTTCTAAACTCTGAGGCTACAGATACTTGGGAGTATTCTGGACATACTTAGGGTTAGAAACTTCATATTAGAAGTGAACCTTAGAAAGTGATGTATTACTTTTTCTGAAATAAAAAGCCAGAGTTAGTAAATGTTTGGTGAATGTTTTGAGGATATATAAGAGTGAACACAATCAGAAATGCCACAGTGGAAATAGGAAACATGAAATACATGAGAGTTTACAGGAACTGAAGTTAATTTATTTTTTTTTTTTAGGTGGAGACACTGTACCCAAAAACCTGGGTCAAACTGGAATACTTTGGATTTCACACTGTTTCACGAATTAACATTGCCTAGTTAATATCAACTTTGGCCTTCTTGGATAAACATGAAGATCTACCTCAGCCCCAGCAGTAGAACTATCAGGAACATATTTTACATGAGTTTACATGGGTGAGTTTTACATGTTGCTACAAATTTAAAGACATTCATATTTTCTTTTAAACTGTGTGTCATAGTAGGGAATCTTTTGCTGCTATTGAAAGTATGTATGTGATAATGCAGTATTTTACTGTCAGATGTGAAGTTTAGATAAAATGGTAAAGTAATGGTGAGATGTTTGGCAATATTTATGAACCCCAAACTGTACAGCCCTGATGTCTCAGACCCTAGCAGAAATTTTGCACTTGTGCTTTTCATCATGTGCTGCGTAAGAGCAATAGGTTTTGCACTTGAAGTCACTTAGAGATTTATTTACCTACAAGAAAGCCTCTTACTTCCCAGACTCATGCTGAATCATCTAGAATCTAAACAATCTCTAAAATTACTCCTCCTTTGGCACTTTAAACCAAGGCATAGCAATTTATAGATGAAGGGTGTCCCAGGGTATGTAGGCACGGGGATGCAATAGTTGAATAATTCTGCTGTAAAAGACTTATAGGACCAGTTACAAAGATCTGTCAGGGTAGTTTGGATGAACTGTTGCTCTCTGAAGTCCCTTGAGTCTATTTGATCCAGAACATGAATGATTTTTAGTCTTAAATGCCTACTATTTCTGTGTATTTGTATACAATATATGTTTTAAGGAAAAGCGAAGACAGAAAAAAAAAAAAAAAAAAAGAGTCATTTATCTAGAAAACAGTCATGAATTTGCTTTCACCATTTCTTGGCCAATTCAACTTTTAAGCTTAATGGCTATAAAATGTCAGTTTCCCAAGTGTGAAATCCTAATAATTACTTAAGAGCACCTGCAGCCTTCATCTAAACTTGACCACTCTTCACAGGGCCAGTTACAGAATTATGAGAAAATTTTCTGTGGTATAAGGGAATTATTAAGATTTATAGTTTTGCTCATTTGGGATAGGGACAAAGTTTGCACTTAAAGAGAGTTGGAAACGTATCATAGAAGAAAAGAACATAATTTTTATGGGGTACCATAAAAATTGCTTTTGATTTGACATCTTCTTGCACTCACTTTTATTGAACCACGCAAACTTCACATCTGCCTACTGCTCAGTAACAAAAGTGAGGCTCTCTGTAGGGATGGGACACTCAGGTACCTTTTTTGAAAGTTCTGTTTCAAAATTTGTTTTTAGCTCCAAACATGACAGAGAATAGATGAAATACTGTAGCTGTGATTCAACCAGGACCATAAGATAACAACAGAAAGCAAGCATTTATTAAGAACTAGAGTTCATGTGCTGGTTACTGAATCATTAATTTAAAGTAAGCACAGGCTGGTGTTTGTAGCAACTGGAAAGGCAGATCTTTTTTGGGCTGAGCTCATCTCATTCATTTAAAAAAGATAGAAAATATTCTGAATGCTAAAGCAGATTTCAAAGTAGATTGCAAACTGCATCTATTTTCACTAGTGGATTTGAAAGACTTGATCCATACGTAGTTTTGATGCAGCCTACTGTCAATATGTCAGTTAACACACTTTGAGAAACAGCTGGCATTAAAGAAATCATCTTTATCACCTCTCCTTCATGACAGGTCTTGTACTGATCAGAATGGAGCAGCACCTGGGCTGCTCTACTCATGGATGCCTAAATGCCTCAGGGTCTCTTTTGATAAAGACAATTTGGGCATACCATGGTTTTTTCCCAAAAGGAATTTAGGCTGCAGGATGAGTACAAATTGCTCAGAGGTCACTACTGCAGGTCTGATAATTCTTGTACTCTGGGCATTTTTCAGATAATTTTTAGGGGGATTTTTAGACTGTAGAGGACTGCCTTGAGCATGTTCTTGTGGGAACTCATAGTCTGTTTATTGGTGCAAATTTAACTCATTAAACAAGATAACTCTGTTTATTGTGAGAAGGGATTATGGTGGGATTCCTATTCCATGAATAGGAAGAGGGTATACATCCAAACTTCTTTCTCAAAATTGCTTCCTGAGCTCATGATTCTTCTCACATGGAAGCAAGACAGTACTCCATCACCCGTCCGGCACAGTAACTCTAATACATCCACACAGAGAAACAGAGTACCCACAAAGAGAATCTAGAAAAAAAAAAGAGGAGCTTTTGTCCCAGGTTAACACTGCACAGTGTAAACTGGCCCCTAATCCTCTGTGTTAATACATAGCATCTACTCTTATAACATGATTTAACTCTGTAAAAACTGTAATAGAAAAAGTCATAAATAATTGTTTAATACCACAGAAATTTTTCACACAATTCTGCAACTGGCCCTGTGAAGATCGTTTACGTTTAGATAAAAACTAAAATTGCATAAAACCCACATAACCAAACAAGCAATACTTCTAGTGAAAACACTAGGCACTTTCTTCTAGATTCAATGAAGAAATCATAAAAGTTGGCTATGTGCATAAAATGGCAACTTTTGCTAGCCCAGCCTGACACAAATATGCTTGGCCCTCTCAGTACCACTCCTAAATCTTCATTTTCTCTAGGACAACATTAGCCCATTGCCTAACATTAGCCCCCATCATCCCCTTTACTCCAGTTGAGATAGACTCTAGATGACTGAGACTGGGGTGAATCACAGAAACTCCTTCCTGCATGACATCCTCAGTGCTAGCTGCAGGTATGCAACATTGATTCATAAGCCCTTACAGGTGACATGCCAGCACTACCTCTAGCCTTGAGCTTAAGATCTCTGGTCAGCCAGAAATTACCAAAAAGAAAAGCCAAGGAGCTATGACTAAGCCTGTATTAGGAACATCATTTTCACCCATGCCTAACCCCATAGCATCAGCCCTTACCGATGCTGTGTGTTGACCCACATCCATTACCACTTTAAAACTTATTAGCTACCACACAATGTTGCTAACTGAAAACTTAACTCTTAGTTCTCCTATCAAGTGAAATTCTCACCCATAGTTGTTATCTGGTATTTATCCATAAACTAGTTACTCTGTCTGTCATGAAACCCAGTTTCAGCATTGGCTCAAATCCACCTCCGCTGGCTCGCCAAGTCTTTTGCAGTACTAGTTAGGTTGTTGCTGTCCTGAGTCTTTAACTGTTGCATTAAACATAAGCTAGAGAGACTGGATCCAGTCAAAAGGTCCTTGCCTGATTTATCTATGTGGAAAGCTTTGCTCTTGCATGGAGTTACAGTTCTGCAGCACTCAACATGTCTGAACCCTAATTTCAACCCAACAATAAACTGATTCTCCTCTAATCTGAAATTCTTGGCAACTAAAAGAATCTAATTAGGGTGTTTGTGTTGGCAGTAGTTCTTTTTCTGCGAGGGTGAAACATATTTCGATTGTATGTACTTCAAGCTCCTTCAATACCGCCAGCTAAAACACAGATTGGAATCTAACTGAGCATCCTCTCTGGGCAATGGAACTAACTTATGTCCAATATTTTGACACTGTTAAAACTAGGCAAGCAGTTTCATATGAAGCTGCTTATTGGCTCTTGTCTGCATTAAACTTAACCTTAACACTCATCACAGGTCAGCAACTGCTACCACTACAGACAGAATAAATTCACTGAGTCCTAAATGAAACCTATAGATCCCATTCTGGGGGGGGAAGAAAAAAAAAAAAGTAAAATCTAGCTTTGAGGCTCCTGTCAGTTCAAGCACTGACCCTGATTTGATCACTAGCCCTAACCTGAAGCTTTTTTTTACTAGTCCTCTACAGGACATAAGCTAGAACTAGCTCTACAATTGTCTATTTCTAAACCTATACAATAACCTAAGTTTATAATCTCCAGTCTTCTGAATCCAAAACCTTGGCAAAATCTCACCCGCATTCATTGAACAATGTGTGCTAAACAACTTTACTCTTGGTGCCTCAATAAAGCATGTTTTGAAGACTCTGCTTTCCAGACTCAAAATCATAAACAATCTAAGCAAAGGAAGCAAGAGAAAATTTGCATTTATCTTACTAGCTCCTCTTACCCCAGCAAATTTCCACCTCTGACTGAAAGACAGGGGTTGTCCAGCTGGAATAAAGCTCTGCCTGTGCATCCCAGCCTGCTGAGACTTCACCATCGGTCTGCTGACAACACACTCATTGCTTCTGCTGGCTAAGCCAGCACTGGGAAATGTTCAGATTTGCCTTTGAGCCTTAGGCAGCGCAGCCTTACAAAGAATGAACAACACCAGCCGGTTAGGGTCAAATAGGTAACTACTTGGCAATTTTGCTTGCTATGGTGACTTTCTGACTTCAGGTGCTTTCTCACAGGAATTTTTTCTCCCACTCCTGACAATTCGGCTAGTGCTAAACAGACCAGCTGAGAGACACGTGGCTATATATTTTTTTTTTAAATATAAATACAACTGCTTCATTCTTTATATGAAGCAAAAATCTGACCTTAAAAAAGATCAAGTGAATCATTAAACAGGAGAACCACAAAATACAATTATTACTGCTAAGAGTACGTATCCTAACATACACAGTGCCATTTTGCATGTTTAATGGGAAGCTTTTGGGTATAAGATCTCTCAGGCAGCTGTACTCACTAAAGTAGAATGAATTTCGGCCAAGTATACAAGCACTTTGAAGTGTAAGATCACCTGAGCTCAAGAAAGAAAAAATAATTCAAATAGTAACTGTCAACGCAAGTCAATTTGAAACATAGCGACTGGGGGAAGCAAAGCTGTATAGATTGGACTACTGTATTTGCCAGAGAGGGATAACACAAAGCCTGGCAGAAACTACAACAGCATTTAGGTTTCCTTAACTATTGCCCAGCTCCCCATAATCCTAAGGATCCATTTGGACATCTCAAGGTACAGATACATTTTGCTTTTTCTCTATTACTCTAGGAACATTTCTGGTTAGTGACTACCTCCTGAATAGCTGCATTGTTGTCGGAAACTCCAGAACAGATGGCATTACAGGCTTCAGTGATGCCAGAACAGAAATGTCTAGACAGGGAAGGTATCGGTACCTTATTTGGTCAATACATAGGACTTATGACCTTTTCATGTGTGTGATTGTTGCTCTATGCATCTGATGCCCAGCTGTTTTTCTCAGGTGTAGCACTTGTGGTAAGGTAAGAGTTGGGCATTCATGCCATATTTCCTTTTCTGTAGTTCCCTTCCTTTCATTTGTAACTACTCCAGCCACTGACTCAAAAAATAACAATCATTGTACAGAGGTAGTGTTACACACACCAGGTTCAGACTGTTCTAATAAAACATGGTGAAATGGTTTATTATGATAGCAATGCTAAGTTTACTTTGACCTAGTATGATTATTGAAAAATACATAAGGACAAATTTCAGTACTATTTATGGCCATCTGACAGAGAGGTGGTAGGGAGCACAAACCTGAAAGTTAAGTAAGACTTGGTAGAACTTTAGGTCATTATAGACGGCCAATCTATTTAATGGGGAGTGTCCTTTTTGGTACCTCTTCCATCTTGGAAGTGGAAACACTTCCCACTGGGATTGAAGAGGAAATGTTACTGGCATTCACTGTGTGTACCTAACATCAGCAGAACTTCAAGGTTTAATTAGATGAAAAATTTTGCCCACATGAAAAGCCAGTAGTCATCCAAACTATGGTGTGTGTCACAACAGTTTGAACTCTCTCAACGGTTTCCCAGATATTGCTGATATCAGTAGCCAAAGCCAAACACTCAGATAAATACCAGATGCCAGGTGCTTGGTGTCTCTGGACTTAATACAGTCCAACAATATCCACTCGTACAGGGCTACTTTTCAGTTTGTGGTTTCGACTCACGAAGGTGGCATTTTAGCTTGCATTAGGCAATACACATGTAAGCTGCTCTTAACAAATAACTCCTGTTTGGAAAACTGCCATCATAAAGCTCAATTGCCTCAGTTTCTGCTTTCTATTGAAAACAAAACTTACAGGATAGGACAATACCTATAAAGTGCCTATTAAGCCAAACCCCAAGCAATGGTTTCTCTCGTGCAACAGTCAGTTCACGATAATTCTTGTGGCAGACCCCTTAGACAAAGGAAAAATCACCTCTCTATTGCATTAGAGCAAGCTATGTACCAGGAATACCACATTCAAGTTTTAAGAGGCAACAGATATGCTAAGTCATATTACATGCCCACAACACGTTCACAACACATTCTATTAGCGAAGACCTTGAAAGAAATTTTTCCATACATGATTTTTTTTTTAAGAGAGATTATACAAAAGCACTGATAAACTAAATAGACAACAACAAAGAGTGTGTGTGAGGGAAGAGGTAACATGGAAGACAGTAGAATAAATGATTTACAAAATACTAGAACAAATTGTTTGAAAATTTCTTTTACTTCTGAGAAAGGAAACCTGGATAAAGAGTTCTTGAGGAAAGGCAGAAATGACATGCCCAGATTAGGAGGAAGATGGAGAAGGAGTTATGGAAGAGCAATCAGGAAGAGTGGAAATCATTCTCCTGGGAGAAGAAAGAGAGAGTTACAATTAACAGGAGTAATAAAAGACATGAAGGAGAGAAAACAGTGAAAGGCAGAAATCAGCAATCCTGTCATACCCTGAAAATAAGACGTGGCAAATTGGCAGAAAGTTGTCCAAAGCCAAAAAAATAAAGATTGAATACAAGTCTGCTAAGAAGACCCCAAAAGACCTTTACACTGTTAATACTGCTATTGACCCCAGAGTTTCTGACTCCTGCTAGCACCAAGTGAAGGAGTGGGAGAAAAAGGCATCTGACTGCCCCTTGGTCTGGAAGCCAGCCAGCAACACTGCAGAACTTCTACTCTTTTTTAAATTTTTTTTTTCCACTGATTAAAAACCTTTCTCACTGTGTCTTTTCTAGGAGGAAGCCTGGTGCGAGCAATGCACTCTGTTGGCTTTGTAAATTCTTTCTGTTACACGGTTTATGTCTTGGCTTTTCCACTATCAAAAATGTCTCTGCTAATTGCGTCAACCTCCAAGGCACAAATTAATCCATGTCACTACACTGGATTTTAGTTCGGAATTTTGATTATAACAAACATTTTAAATTATTAATATATAGCTTAAATCACCATATTATACCTCCACTTTCCTTCATTATATCAAAGACTAGATTCTTCGCTGATTTCTGAGAGTGTTTTTTCTTGTTTGTTTATGACATAAATTTGTGACAAATCTGTTTCTTCAACTGTTTTTAATAGGAGTAGAAGATGTCCTAAATCAATTAACTATCAGTGAACACTTTCCTTCTTCCTGAGGATTTCTGATATCTTTGTCAACCTCCAAAATTCTGCTAAAAACCTTATGCGATTTTCATGCTTTCCAGCACTCTGTAAACCACCCCTTTGAGGTCCAATGTGTAGCTAGAGCTAGAGTAATGAGTTTCGTTTTCAAACACATCTTGCCCTGAAACTTCAAGATAATTGTAGCTTTTCCTATTACTCATTTGCAACAACAAAGCAGCTCAGTAAGTCTGTGGGAAATTGAAATAAACTGGGACAGAGGCCGAGATGGGAATATTTCAATTGATAATCTGCTCTCGAAAAGGAATAATCAGTTGTAACCAAGTTAGAGGTATATCAGTTCATTAGTTCAGTATGATATCTGATATTTTAAAAATCACAGATGAGCAGATGTTCCTTATCTGAGAGACTAGGGTTTTTTTTTTTACAAAATATCCTTCCATGACAGCACAAGGTGCAGGGAAATACCAGTTTCTACTGGTTCTTACAGTAGTCCCTCTGGCTACGCCTGCTCCAGTAAATGAACTTTGCCTGAGAACACGTGAACTTTGCCCTGAGGCCAAGTGGCCTGGGATGGCCTATGTCAATGCTAGACAACGGCTTTCAGTCTCCAGAAGGAGAGATCCCAGGAGGCCTGCCTACAGGGAGCGACCACCACGATCATTTAACTGCGAAAATACCAAAATGTGCCCGGGAATTGTTTGGGTACAGCACTGTTTGGAAAAGGATGAATTCATGCCAGGTACAGTTCTGTTTACTGGCACAGACATTCACAGCCCAGTGCTTGGAAATGTTCCCAGGCATGCTTGGGTTTACTCATGTAGACACAGCCCGTAAGTATAACAGCATTTCAAGGGGTCCCGTGCATTACAGATGTGGTTTATGACTCATATTTCATGTAGATCTTCTCTTACTGGTGTCTTGGAATCTCCATGGGAGTAATTAAAAATATAACGGTGCTGTTACGTCTTTGTGTAACATGGAAAGGAGGGGACAGATGTGGGGTGTTTGGGTTTTTTACTAAATCACTAGTTTGCATGAAGCATGTTCTAGCTAAGCTACACAATAAGCACATTAGAGATTTGCAAAGAAGAAAACAGGATTGTGTGGATATTAAACAGGTCTTTTCAGTCATTCAAGTGATAAGACTGTTTCTTCTCACCTTCAAAGCATTTTTAAAATTTATCATCTTAAACGTACAAAAGTTTCCTTTTCTGCATTGAGGCAATATTGCTAAGCCACTCACGCCACACATATGCGCTCACAGGCACACAGCCCAGACTCCATAAAATTGGGGAAAGCACAAGTTCAGATCCATTCCAATCGCCAGAAAAACACACTAAAAAAAGAGCAGCAAATATAAAACAGAACAAAAATCTAAATAAAATACTTCAGAAAGTTCCCTTATCCTGTTGTATTCCAGTAAATTATGCATGCTTTCCTGTGTGTTTTGGCACAGGAAAAAAATACAAAGCAGACTCTTAATTCTACAAACATGAGGAATATACATGTCCTTTACAACAAGTTACTTTAGCTCTACTATGAAACCTTCTAAGCAATTCATGTCATCCTGAAATCCTGTCACTTCAAAGCAAGAACCTGACATTTCCTCACAGGAAAACCAGTTTGTTGAACTGGGCTTTACAAGGTATAACACAAGCAAAGTGCTGTACAGCATCTTTCAGGGTTCACCTTGATTTTTGTTCAAAAGTAGAAATGCTTCAGAGAAATGCTTTGGCAAGTACCTCCTTTGTGCAATTCTCATATCTTCAAAAAGTCATGGAAATTTTCTAGTATGAATAAAGACACGTGTGTATATATGGTTTGTGCCTGAGTGTGGGACCTATGGGAAATGGCTGAGGAAGAAACAGAATTTGCTTAGTGGATCATCATACTTAAGCTCATTAACAACAAAAAAGAAATTATTTTCTACCTGCAGCCTGGTCGATTTGACTATTCTGCTAAATGCAATCTCCAGAACAATTGGCCAATTTTTGAAAGACACAGGCTGTAATCGGTCTGGCTGCCATTCAAATGTATATAATTGTTTCAGGATGAGCAAAAAGCACAATGAGGCCATGTGAGGCCGACAAGAGGAGAGGAGGGAAAGTTTGGATTAGAGGTTTCCTGTATGGAAAACATCTGCACTGGAGCCGGAGATAGTGTGCTTTGACCGTAGTGTGGCTTAGATATTTACAGAATGACAGGGCCGATGCAGCACCCGTTGCTCACCCAGCCTGCCCAGGTACGCTGCTTTGGGTGATCCAGGGATGCAAGAGCAAGTTCAGAAACATGTCCCCTTTTCCAAAGGCAGTTACACTATTTAGTGGTGGTTACTCAAAATAAACTTTTGAAACAACTGTATTTTGTCATCGGTTTGAATGTCAGCTTCCCCCTGAAAATAAAATCTTGTAAATTATTCACTTTATATTTCATTCAGTGTTTGGATGCTTAAGTCATGAAGGTCTACGTTTTCACAAAACGTAATTATAAACTGAAAAGGAATTTTTTTGGCTACAAATTGTACCCTGTCATTTCTAGTGACCTTCTGGGGACAATGGCATTATTAAGTTAATGTTTTTAAGAACTTGTGGCATATGTCTCACACCTGAAGTGGATCAACAAAAGTCAACTCACCTAACTAAAAAGAAACAACAGCCACAGAGGCCATAGGAACAGAAGAAAGAGACATACAAATCCAAAATTTTTCCAAATTTCTCTTAAGAAAGTGTTAACTTATTTTAAAAGATGATAGTCCTTATGTTTTCCATTCCATAGATAACAGATTTCTTTAGTGGTATGAACGTTAATTTAGTGAGCACACTTGGGAGGAACATCTTGAAAACCAAAGTGGTTATACATTATCCCTCATCCTGCTGACATCCTGCAGGAATCCGTCCTTCTAGAGATCGTTTTAGTGTTTATCTCTCTATAAAAGCATTCCTTACTCACGTGCTCTCCCTCTTTCACCCCAGCACCTCCTCTCCCCTCCACTCTACACACAGGCTACTGAAGTAACAGGAACAGAAGGGGATTTGTTCAAAGTTATGCAGCACATAATTTCCAGAAGACTATCCTCCGATTACAGAACTATCCACAGGACAGGCAGGACACTCCTATGATTTAAGAATCACATTAGGAAAAACATGACTCAGAAAGGCTTATGGTAATAATGTTAACAGGAACAAAGACATAGAAGGCAATACAGAATACCAGAAGCAGTTCTTTCTATGGCTGGATATGATAGCTTACCACTGTGATATTACCACTCTGCATGCAGTTCTGATGCTTATCCTACCAAAAAGTATCCTTGAGAGAATTACAACAATGTTTCAAGAACTGGAAAGCCTACCTTACAGGATACTAAGGCAGATCCAGTGAGCTGACATATCAAAAACATGCTTAGCAGAAGATTGATCATGGTCTGTAAGAAAGAAAGCAGCAAAGCATTCTTAATTTATCAGATAAATGCAAAATAAGATCTAATAAGTGACTGTTAAAGCATAAAAAATCAAAATAGAAAAAAAAAATTAGCAGTAAGAATTAGCTATTAGAACTGTTTTTCATTTTATGAGGTATATTCAGGTCCTTGGAGACTTTCCAACAAGGCTGGATCTCTCTTAGAGCTGATAAAGCTCTAGCACAAATCATGGACTTTCTACTAAGCTCACTCACAACAGATTGCAAGCCAGAATTATCCCGTTATTCACTACTGACCTTACCCTATGCATAGACAGTGAATGCCACATAAACAGCAAGATGCAGTCTGCCCAACCGATGGACCATACAAGCCGGAAGGACCACACATGTATGAAAAGATCAGGTCATACCATAAAGAACAGCATGAAGAGGGAGCAGGACAGATACTGGCCATTCCTGCCCTTCTATCTCCCCGGCTTATTAAGAGATGTGGTAAAGAACAGACATCTGCTGCCAGGGGGGATAACCAAATGCTGAGAGGAAGCTAAAGAAAGGCTGCAAACAAGATTTTTTCTCCCAAAGCGACAAGGTCACAGTGGAAGGATAGCTGGTTTCTCCCACGCAAGCAAGGTAGCAGAGGGCCTCTCCACTTTTTTTTCCCACTGCAGTCAAGCGAGGCAGAAGCCCGTTCTGCGCCAGCTGCTTCTGGCCTCGTGTGACCCCAGCAGGAGAAGACGGTGAGAAGGATCCTAGCTAGACATAGCTTGCCAGTGGGTGCAGTCACTGAGAAATTCCATGTCAGACTCAGTACCTTGACTGTCTGCCAGTGATCCAGCATGCCTGAACATTGCTTCAGACACGTACATTGCTGAGTGGCTTCAGTGTGTGAGGAAATAAGATTGATGGAGCAAGCGATGCTATAAGTCCTCTATATCCAATTTAATTTGCATAGAACAAATACTGTTCTAAGAACATCGCTGAATTCTTTCTAGCTGAGACAAACTATTTATATAAGTTGTATTGTTCTGGCATAATGCAGCTACTAAAACCTATTATATTCTATTTTATTCTATTACGTATGACATTTACATACTATACAATTTCTGATTAGTAACATGAAAATAAAATCTAAGATTTATTTCTACTACAAATCTTTATTTCCATTTGCCACTTTTGGATCATCATTCTACAAAACTGATACACATGTTCTCAGGCTGGAAGCAATTTTGTTTATATGGCATGAATTGTTGTTCTGAATCATAAAATCCTATGAGGAAACCTCAATTTCTGCTATAATTGTTTCCACTTTAAAAAACAGGTCATTTCCAATACATAAACATCCACTCTGACTTTGGTATTGCCTTGTAGGATGAAATAATACCTTGTGTATTTGGTAAGAAAAAAACCTTCAATTTCAAATAAAGGACAGAGCATCATATTCCCCAAACACTGGATTACTGGAAACCAAACTGAAATCCCACTTGAATTACCTCTACATTTGAATTCAAATTTATGTCCTTAGGAAGACACAGTAACAAAGAATGGACACAACATTGCATTTAATTTTTGCTTTATTAAGAATCAACATATATTAGTTTGTATCTGGGATCTTAAGACCTTTATTCATGTGCCTTAGCTCATTACTTCTACAGATCTAGGGACTTTTGATTGCTCTCCTTGTGTATAAAATATAACTCTTATCCTGAGGGGAAAAAAAAAAAAGCAACAGAAGCAGAAGTAACAGTATTAGAGAACTGCCTGCTGATAAGTAAAACTTTTATTTGCTCTACAGCTCCTCCATATGCAGCAAGTGTAACTGTACGATTAGATTTCCTCTTCTGGCAGTCTCACAAATTGCAACCAAAAAGGAGCAGAAAGCTCTTCGCTACCTGTACTCTGCAACATGTCATATGCACTACACATCTGTCCATCTTCTCTGGGGTGAAAAACATGATCCTGGAGAAAACAGATTGGTAAAACTGGAGTGGAATATCACATATGGTGTGTAACCTTTTCTGAGTTTAATCATGATAGGATGAAAATTGAAACTTCTAGACACTAAGAAAAGACATTATTTCCTTCATCAGAAAGAGGAAGACTAAAGAAATAAGACTGGATAAGTTTTTATAAATGCATGTTCTTTAATTTACCTTAACTATAGAGAGATGCAAATATTCTTTGTTTCTTTCTCTGATAAAAGAGGATAGCCAGCTTCTTTTATGAAGTTCTTTAATTACTGGCATCTCTTCTTTTCCATGACACATGTTTCCCTGTCTGTTTCTCATGGAAACACATATTTTCTGTAGCTCGCTCTGTTTTGAATGGAAGACTGAAGTGGAATTGCCAGTGAACAGCAGACAACAGCAGAAGGAAGACCTCTACTTGCTCGTTATCCATCTGGAAAGCAGACCTATTCATTAAAGTTGCAGTGTGGCAGGGGGGAGAATGGGACTGAAGGAAATACGGATTCAGAGTTAAAACAAAATATTGTGCAATCTGATCTCAGTTCTTAAAGAAGCAAAGTCCTTAAAAGCTGACAATCGTGATGATAAAATTCTTGCAGAGATTATTTCTTAGGATTTATCCTTCCAAATCAGTTGTTAAAATGCATTGTTATCTTGGTGAACCTTTGCTACCTGAAAAAAATTCAATTTGTTAAATAAGGCATACAGAGTAATGAATAGGCTGGGTAAGTGAAAAAGGTTTTGTAGTAGAAGTGTTCTAACCATACTGGCAAAGAGCGTATAAATCATTAGCAAGAGGCTATAGGGCTAGCAATTAGTCTATATATGACTACATTACTTAAAGTTGTCCTTAAATAAAAGCAGAGAATGAATACTGGGACACAAAACACACAACCAATGCTTTCCACCTACTACAGCTTGGGAAAGTGATCTCAGCCTTCTTACAGTAAATGTTTTAATGAAGCAAAGCCGTGGGCTCTCCCTGTGCTCAGAAGAGCAGACATAGTAAGAGAAAGCAAATGCAACAAATCAGCAGGATGTCGCAATAACCTTTCCAATGAGGAAAGAATGTGACATAGAACAAGCTAATCTGAGCGAAGATATCTGTTGCATGTTCGTTCTTGGCAGTGGGCAGTTCAAGCTAAAAGCCTAAAACCATCCTTGACTCAACAGGAACTCTGATCAGCAGCAAGCATAAAAATGCATGAAAGTTGCACAGCCCAGACAAAGCCAAGCCACGTGTCCCACCTGAAGCCAAGCACAAGGCCCACCACTTCTTTGGATTGAAGTTGCACGTCCGACACTATTGCATGGTGACTCTCCCAACTGAGATCAGAAGCAGGAGAGCTTAATTCATGCAGTGCTGTGCCCAAACTCTGCCTTTTGGCTGCCTGAGGACAGAGCTGTACTTTGTCCTCCTGCACTTCATTTCCTTGGCTGGAACCACCACACGGGTCACTGTGTTCTCACTGAAGCTGCATCCCGAGTCTCTGAAGGCCTCTGAAAAACCCTGTCAATGCAAACATGCTAGGCATTGAGGGACCGGGATAGGTGTCTGTCGCATGACGATTACTATGCTCAGAGCACTTAGAAATGTTCTTCAGCATTCATTTGGGTTGAGGTAGAAGCTTCTAAACCCTATTACCACAGGAAGGCTTGGGAGGAAGGGCAACATCGTTTTTATTACGGAACTGGGCCCCTCTGCAGTCCATTGCCTCACTTTCCTATTTTGCAGGCAGAGCACGCCTTCTGTACCAAAATCTATTTTTTTTTTTTTTTCAAATAAAAAAGAGATAGGAGTAAGTGTATCCATTGCAATTGCAGTGTTGTCTGGCACTGCCTGGGTAGCACAACCCCAAGCTGAAAGCAGAACATTTACATTAACTGCGTTTCACTTTTTTCAGAAAACAGGGGCTATCGGAGTTCACATCCTCCGTAGGTTGTTGCAGAGAAAGATACTATTAAGTCCAAAACAAAGTCCTGCTTGCAGTACCAAAGTGTTATTTTGCTTGTGTTCAGCACTTTTTGTGTTGATATGGATGGCTGGATCATGTTAGTTATTTAATAAGAAAAAGATGAGTTGGAATTTAATGTGTCTGGAGGGATTTCTGGTTTCCAGGAAGCATCAACCCTATTCACTCTTCAAAACTGAAAAAAGAAGAATGACATTCATGATCCTATTAGGATCTGCCTTATTCAACACAACCAGTATTTTTCTAATAGCACTCCACCTCTGTAGCTTGAATTAGTTTATTCTCTACAGTGGTGCTTCATGCTCACTTGTCACTTTAAAGAGTCGAAGCGATGTTTTAAGGTTGGAGACAAGACAGGCGTATTGCTTGGGTTTGGGAGATACTTCAGACTGCAGAAGGTAATCATGCATGCTGACAGAGCAGTTGCTGTTGAACATCATAATGTGATCTGCCATCACTGGAAATGCAGAAGCACATTATGGCTGTCCATGCACGAGGCTGTAATCCATCCAGCCACTCCTGCTGTGTGGGTGGATGGACAAAAGACACTTTTCCTGGGACTCAGCCATCTTACAGCTGCCACCTCTGCAGCAACACTGTGGAGAAGATGCTGTCTATATCTGTGACCATCCTCCACTGATTTGCTCTTGTTAACTAAGGATGAGGTGTACAGAAAAAAACAAAAGCCACCTTCATGAAGTTACGAGTAAATGTGTAATCAGACGAGGGGGAACACAAAGGCACAGTAAAGACCCAAATGGCTGGAAACTCAATTTAGCAAACTAACAGTGACGATCAGCCCTATGGCTATCATTGATAGTTTCCAACAAGTGCATGCTTTTTTTCATTCTCAATGAGTTACTGCGATTAATTATAAAAGAAGTAATAAAACCAGTATCATGATTGAACATCTTTCAAAACAGCATGTGATTTTTCAGTCACACCTTATTTCAATAAATGCAAAAAATTAGTTAATAAAGTCTATAGCATTTGTTCTGTAAATGACATTAGATTATTCTAATGTTATCTTAAAGATCTATGACATTTACAGAAACTAATCCACAAATCATGGTATATATGTGTAGGTTGCACTGGTTTTTCATTCACAGCCCACATGAAATAGTGTTAGAGAAAACAGGATAAGAGAGTACAATTTAAAAAAGTATATTCCTGGAACGTGAACCTGTTCCTTTTTTTTCCTAATTCTACCTCAACCAATTGTCTCTACTGAATCTGTCCTTTTCATAAAAATCCTGGTAATATGTAGGAAGGAGTTAAGTTTTCCAGAACTTGGACATAAGCTAGAGGATATTCCAGAGAGGAGGTGCTCTGTAATTACCTGTGTTACTCCCTGACAAATAAGCACAAGCTGTATGTATATGTCCAGATTTCTGACATTGTCATGCATTACATTTTTTTCTCCTTTAAAGGACATTTAAGCTAACATATTGATGTGTTAGATAAACATTTAGTGCTATCTTGTAAATACGAGACTACCAAATGAGTGATAAAAATAATAAACTAACATTGAACAATACTTTTTTCATCTAAAGATCACATACGTTTTTCTGAAATAAAGCAAATTCCATGTAACTAGATTTTTCTGTTTGAGAAAATTGCAGCACAAGGATGTTTATGATTTCTCAATGTTAAAAATAGCCACAGACATGGACGGTTCCCACTTTCACACCCTCGTTATTCTTCTGTTTTGCACATCTAATGGTTATACCTAATTTCATCTGATGGTCTTTTGTCTGCTCTCAGAAACAGAGATGGTGCTGCTGACTTTTTGATAAAGGAGCTGGAAGGAACTAGCTATCGTTCTTTGTATCATAAGTTTTGTAGTTTTCAAGATACATTATCCAGTCCTTTTGCTGTAGCTGCTTACAAATGGCAAAACATGTTCAATGTGCGGTTTCATGGAAATAAGTGTAAAAAGAAAAATACTTCTTCCTTGTTTGCATGATTTTTTGGGTCAAATATGCAGTGGCATTCCTAATATGCACTCACAACTTTTATAAACAGATTTAATTGCATGATAATGTTATCAACTAGGTATGGAAATCCTTCATTATCATGAGCAGTTATTTGATTCTGTAAATGTGTTTTGGAAAGATGCTGGAAGCTTCATGAACTATCATTCAGCCAGGAAACTGATCTCTAGTTCTACAGGACAAATAGGTAGTTAATGTTACTCTTTTGTGCACAGGTGTTCAGTACCTACTCTTGCTTCCCTTTGGCCAACTATTGTACTTAGTATACTCATGTCATCCACATTAGTGTATTAACTTTCCATACTAACAGCTTATTCTGTATATCTGTAATAATGGAAAAATTGTTTGGTTTTATTTTTTAAGTTTCTCTGCATGCATAAGGACTAACATTAATAGGTGAACAGTTTTGTTCTGTCTCAGACATGGTTATACTCCACATATCGTATAAGACAAGTCAGAATTAACGAGGGGAACTTTTACACTAAAGTGCAAAGAGCATTTTCTCTTTTCAAAGAACAGTAAGGAATTAAAGATATTACTGTAGTGTTTTAAATATTGTAACGCGGACCTGAATAGTTGAATAGTGCTGACACTAGTTGCACATTCCGCACATTTCTTTTGTATTTTTATTTTGTTAGCCTGACGCTTTGTCCCCTGGGAAAGACTGTTTTATTATATTAATCAGGGAATGATTGCCTTAGTCAAATAGAGATGCGTGGGATGAGTCTCTCATACTTCTCTTTTTTCAGGGAGGAAAGAAATGAAGCAGACACAAGTATGAAGTATGTTTTCATTTTTTTGACCTTCTTTCTGCTAGTTAACAGGTTTTGTTTGTATATATGCATTAGGCAAGAGATAAGAGAATTAAAGTCCTGGGCCTTGCAGCTCTTGACTACAGAGAGTTAGTGGAAAATATATTAAAGAAAAAAAATGCTTGGACTTGCAGGAAACTCAAATCCTTTATAAGAAATTTTAGAATGGGGAAATAAATGAAGGACTGGAGAAGAAAAAATACATACTTGATAATAAGCATGAATATTTTAATTTATGATCTTTCAAGGCATCATTCAAAAGCTCTGTACCAGGAACTACAAAATCTGTATCACATCTTTCACAGAATGCCCAGGGTTAGTAATTAATTAATCTAAGAAAGAATTGCTCTTTGACTTTACTTTTAAAGAGTGCTCAGAAATGCACTTCAGCCATGGACCACTTTACTGGATTACATTAATTTACAATGTATGTCTTCAAAGATTTTTTTCTTAATTCAGAAGGGGAAGTGATTTATGAAGTATTTATATGTTTTTATGTAATTAACTGAGGTAGTTCTCACCGAAAGGTTCATGCAAGGATTCTTTGTGGATATGGAATTTTACCTGATTGTGCTTTAATGGAGGCAGCCTGGTTAATATGCAGAAAGAGACATTTTCAGTAAAGCTGAGACACAAGGGGAACAGTATATGTACAGGCCTGAAATATACTTTTATACCATATATATTGCACTTAAAATTTAACTTCTTAATTTGGCAATAACTTTTCAGTCTTTTAAGCATGTACTTCTCTTTTGAATTAGTGTGAAAAGCCTGCTTTATCCTAATTGCTTACTTTTTAATCTTTCACTTTTTTATTCTATTATGTCTTAAAAACATAGAGCTAAGGATACGGTTTCAAGCTTTTTCTTCATCACTTATTTATATTAGGATTCACCCTGCTGAAAAGCATATACTCTGAGATCTCACTTATCAGCACCTCAGAATACAGCTCCGATGCCCCGACAGCAACCCCTGTACATGACTTCTCATATAGGTTATTTGTGTGGGACCTATATGAATGTAGATTCGCACCTCTACCAGTCAAAGCTGATGGCTCTGAGGTTGTTGGGGCTTCAATAGTTGTGTCTCTTAGGAGTAATTTGCTTGCTAAAAGCAATCCAGACAGAACAGTATATCTTCACTTGTTTGCATGACTAAAACTTACTGTGAGTTGGAAGCTCCCATTCTATACATAGCCTGTGAGGGTACTTAAACCATGTGCACGGTCTTGCACCAAAAAAACCACCCCAAACCAACCCAGATCGTATCTATCTTGCCTCTCTATATCCTCTTGGGTGGTTTTGATAGATTGTGTCTTGGCTGCCTGGCTACGTTCATACTTCTAAGAGCTGCGTCCTAAGTGTTTATGGGAAGTCACATAGGTACACAGGGAAAGGATTCATGACTTTTAGCATTTATATTCAGATCACATTTTTCTAATTCAAAATATAGATGTATCTCAACATATGAGGCAGAGTTAAGTGTTTCTTTGCCAAATCCCTGCTTTTATGAAACTTGTCAGACAATCAAGTAAATGAGACCAGTCACACTGCAACAAATTAAGTTTTTCTTTTCCTGTGTGGAGGGCTACCATACCATCAGAACCTCTGTTCAATGCAAGCCCAGAGGTGCTTGTCCTAGCCAGAAAGATCCCTAGGGCTTGGAAGCACATGCAGGGATGTTAAGGCTAAAGGGAAGCTTATCTGATGAACTGTTCTGACTGTCCAGGAATTATTATTTGTCTCACAAAGTTGTGAGATAAATGAAATTTCCGTAAAAGGTAAAAATGAAGACTAGCTTTAACTCAGATGACAGAACAGGAGAAGAAATTATGAAAGACAAGTGCCATGAATTCTGTTTTGGTACCATAATTGCTTCAAACAGTTGAACAACATGATTAAAACGAAATTCAGAGGATAATTTTTTTTATAGATATAACTGATCTCTGAGATTCATCTCTGATGTCTAAGACCTATGTTCATTTTCAGAGGAAAGTATAGACTGGAGAACCCAATTATCTACTGCTAAAGAGCTTTGTGAAACAATTTTCTACTGTAGTGGTAGAACAAAGGGCAGAGCAAGTGTTCCCGTAACCGTGAAAACTTCACAGGGGACAAATAGATCTCGTAATCCACAGCTCATAAACTGAAAGTGTTTATTCTTTAATGAGTACACAGTTCTCAGGATTAACACTAGTATAGAACTGTTAACAAATACAGTATCCCTGGCACTATTTGATAATGGATTTTAACTGCCTCACTCTTATTAGGAAAGAATCGTATTTTAATTAAATTAGTGCTCTGTAGCAACTGGAGGATGTCTGGAGAAACTAAAACTGCAATGAAACATTCTTTAGAGAGGAAAACTGCAGGAGTGATCTAACCAACTACACATAAAAATGCAGTATTTTGGCCCTTCAAATGCTCTGTAAATAGGCAGATATGACCTGTGCTGCTTACAGTGTTACAGATTACAGCATGATACTGATAAAACTATCACAGATTTACACCAGGGAGAGGAATGAAGCACTTTTACTCACCTAATTAGGGAAGCGAATAGTAAAATGTACTCAGTAAAATGACCATTGATGGTTGTGATGGGTGCGCCCACAGAGCGTGATCATATTCCTGGGATGAGGGATTCACCAACAGAAGCTGCCTTGTGTTTTACCTCTAGCACTGCTGAGAGGATGCTGTACTAGAGGTATGGGGCAGCAGGCAGTACATTCCTGTCCCAAATAGAAAACTGAAGAGCAACCAGCAACTGGGACAACACCCACAATCTATCTAATTAGTTCTCTGCAGATGAACAGAGAAGATTCCTATCCTAAGCACTTCCCTGCCACCTGTCCATAGCTCCTGCCCCTGTATCCAGTGGATGACTTAGCCATTGCCCCCAGCAGTCGAGCACAGAACTGTTTGCCAGATGCTTTCACACCTACCTGCAAGAGGCTTCGTTGGCTGATCCGAGACATTCAGGACAATGAAACTGCCTTCCAGCTGATCACCTTCTTTTAGGGAAAGCAAGAAACTCCCAGCTTCAGGACCTGTTCAGTTACAGGGGGCAACAGCGTGTGCTGATCCACAGTCGTTGTCTTGGCTGCCAGACACCTGATAAAAACACAACTGCTGTGAAAAATCCAAGGATCATGCAGAATTTAGCTGCCCTACACATGTCTTTGAGCAAAATATCACCCAAATGACTAATGGATTACCTTTTCAACCAGCAGCCTTGTCATGCAAGACGTTGAACACCTCAGACGAAACACTGCTTTACCGAGGAGGCTCTGGAATGGGATTTGTAACAGTTTAATGTTGTTAAATGTTGCTGGCAGCAATTCAGTATGCAGCGGCCATGATGGAAGAGTAGGATACAGAACAATCTCGGGAACAATGCAGTGATCAGTCCATCCCACAGGACCTCAGAGGTGGCAGAGATGATACATGATGCTAAACGGGGCATTGTAAAGCATCAGTTCAAGCAGAAAAACATGCAGAAATTCCATAGGTGAAAGCATGACATCTAACTGCTAAAAAGGGTACCTGCAAATACAAGGAACTTAAACATGTCCTCAGACTAGCAGTCACTCTGCTGCAATCCAGAAAATTCAAGTGCCCCATTGAGTGACTAGGTGAATAAAGCCAAACCATCTGCGTGGGGACCGTCTCAGGAGCTGACATCTAGCACTGGGGCACTGACAGCTCTGCTAGTCCGTGCTCCATCTCTCACGCTGGACAAAGCCAGCATCTGCATGGGGCTTCCAATGTGCACCTTTAAGGGAATCACACTTTTAAGTCTTATTTTTGTAGCCCAGAAATGCAAAATGTGTCACACACAACAGAGAGTTAGAAGTAGCAATAAGCCAGATTTCCTATAAATATGCCAACTAGTGTTATTTTCTTGTACCATTACTCATTTGGGTCGGTACAGATGATCTGGGGAAGCAGCTGACTTTATCACACATTATTTGTTACATATTCAGTACTCAGCAATCTGCTCACTGATGCAGTCAGTCAAGCCCATTTTCACCAGTTCCAGGAAAGAAAACTCCCTTGGGTCAGCTTGTAATGTTGGTTATAAAAACTTTACCTTTCCTGATCCCCTTCTCTCCTAAAAGTTTTGGACTAGATATAAATTATGGAAGATTTCCTGAAAGGTGGGCCATCGCAGGTCACAGATGGCTCCATAGATCCATCTTTCATCGTCTCTCTTTCTCTCTTAAAGCTTTTTGCATTTGGCTGCTGCACGTCACCGATCTGTGGCAGGATGCGGACTGAAACAGGGGAGGAAAAATGACCTGTGCTCCCACCATAGTGCTTGAGCAGGTCCCACGAGTGCCCTCGATGCCCCAGTCAGCATTTGCTGTGTGGAATGCTTCTTAATTTCTTCTCTGAGTGGAAAAGTGTGGGTAGGGAGGCTGGTAAGGATATTTAGACGCATCAGTGTTTTGCAGTGCGATTTAATCACAAGTAATGCACGGGATTAAAAAAATGTTATTTTTCATGACCAAAAAGCAAACAAATCCTGATGTCCTGCTCTATCACATGATAGAAGCAATACTTGGATTATCCATTTTACATCTTTATAGCTTGCCATTCACATTTCTTTGAGCTTTTAACAAAACAATGACCAGGAGATGAACACATGGATTTTGTCATGAACGGAACACGAACATGTAAATCTTTTAATCACTACTGAAATCCCCTATACATAAGTGAAGTTAACTAAAGGGGGTTCTGATTTAGAGGTTTTAGTGTGTAGCCAAGACTCCTCTCAGCTCTAGGACAGGATTTAAACAAAAGAAGAGTCTAATTGGCTCTTACTGCACTAAACTACTTAGATTTTATAAACAATAATAATCATGTCCCAGATGGCAGGTTTGTTCTTTGTTGGTTTTTTTTTAAGTTAAAGAATAAAGCTGAACTATTCAGTTTGTTAGTAAAATACAGTTAAAAGAGAGTATTGCTACATCTATCAAATTCAATGCATTCACTTAAAATGTGAATTAAGCAAAGCATAAAAATGAGCACAGATGGAAAAGAAAAAGATGAGATTCACTGCTTCAGGATGTTTTGTTAAGATGGATCCATACATGTCCTAAGCTTTCAATAGGAGTGTTTTCCGGAAGGCTGTCTGCAGTGAATTGTGACCCTTAAAGTCATTTTAGTGGTAGCGGCAATATATGCAGGGTTCTGGTGATGAGGAGGATTTTCTGCTTATCAGGAGATACTGCATTTGGTGCCAGCAACCCCAGTTGGCACCAAGTAACTAGTCTTTTCCATCACCAGGTCTGGCCTCCTACGCATTGAGGAGAATTATGGGGTTTATTGGTTCAGATTCTTGCCTGGTTTCCATAGGACCTGACCCTCTTCCATGAGGCTGGAATGTTTCGGGAGGAACTCCATCAAGAGAAACTTCTTGGATGTTTATGCATATTTACTCATAACAAGGTATAGTTGCCAGAAAAGTGTTTTATATTTACTCCGTTTGCCAGTTTTCTATGTAAAAAAAATAGGATCTGGAATTAAATGGTCTGCATTCAGTACAAGCCATTAACATATCCAAGCACTGTTGGATGTTTAAGCAGAAAAAAATAGCTTTGTTTGATAATGATGTCTTTCACAAAATAGACACCATATTTTACTTAGCTGTGGTTGACAGAAATAATTGCTATTTTGAATATATTCAACCTCCCATAAAAACATTTCCTTTTATCAACCTTTTTGCTTTTATCAAACTTTGAGGAAAAGATTTTCCTGACTAACAATGCTTTCTACTTCTAGGTCCTCAGGTAGCTTAATAAAGTTAATCAAAGATTTTCATAAAGTTTAATTAAAGGTACAGACTTAAGACCATGGAATCCCTACGATCAGCACAAGGATAAAATCCACAGTTCCTTTTTGGTCACATAATTCTGATTTACAAAAGCAAAATAGACCTTTTAAAATCCTTTACTCACATGAGATGCATGCACACAAGTTAACAGTCCTTTTGCTTATTCTAGTCTTCAATGGAAAACCTTCAAAACTTCGAGAATGTGTTTCCAAACTGACCCTTAAGCCAAAAATATTTGCCTCAATCTTCCAAATAGAGTTGATATGAGTTGTGCCAGTAATAAAGGTTTGGAATAAGCAGGAGACAAAGCTGTAAGTGGCTACGGTTCACAACATGGAATACTATAACTGAAGACAATAAACACTAGCCTATTCTACAAATAGCAACATACACATTTAAAAACTTTTCTGTTCCATTAACAAAGAAAGGAAATAAATTGAGCTGAAGAACTACTTTGGCTTATTGAATGAGAAAAACAAAACTTAGGAAAGGAAATCAGACTTCAAACGAAACACAATTAAAGCACAGGACACCAAGCCAGGCTGTCAGTAAAGCACTGCAGAGCTCAAAAAGCTTTTTGAATTATGGTCTGGAAGTGGATACATGTGTCTTTCAAAACATATACACCGGGTCTATAAACTTGCAAGTACGCATATGCTCTCGAGATGGCCATGTCTGCTAAGGTTAAACAAAAGCATTCAAAACATATGTCTCACGAGTATTTTCCAGAAGGAAGTATAGTTGAGGGGGAAATAAAATAAACAAACAAATAAATAAATATCCCAAACAAAACCAGTCTGAGAAACAAAATGGAAGAGGCTCATTACAGATTCCTATTAATTTTTTCCTTAAATAAAATATCTAGATATAGGGTCACAAATTATAAACACACAATTTCTAATACTCTTATCTATTTTTGGTAAACAATAGATTAAATACCAATGAAATAACTGAATACATTCTTTGGACACATTACAAATTGTCTACAGATAATTTCTACATCTTCACTTGTGTCTAAAATAGAGCCGAGATCCTATTTAGGCTTCCCATCAGCAAAGATTCTGCAACAAGCAACCTGCAGTACAAATACTCAGATTATTTGAATATTCTGAATTTGAAAAAAAAATTGTTTTCCTTCATTTTTGCTGGTGACCCTCCCCCTCAAAGCTGCCTGATCCCTATTTGAAACGTAATCAGAAACAGAACTGAGTGGCATTTAACTTTGTGAGTTGAAGATAAGGTGTTTTATTTCTGGTATTGAAGCGTAAAAATAAGATAATGACTGACTTACCAATAAACACGGCAAGTTTCTAAGTGCTTTACTCCTCGTGCCTCCTCTCTGAACCCAGGACAAATGCAAACCCCACCCCACCTGCTGAGACATTTACCCCCTTGGACACCACGTGTAGTGAGGCTCATTCCTCATTCACACCCTGGGGAGTACGGTACAGGCTACGTGTTTTGTGAATGTTCTATTTCACTGGGCTCCACGATTTCCTCTACTGACTATTTCTGGGCTGGTACCTTTTGTTGCTTTCCAAATGGTGCACAGCAGAACCAGAGTAATTCAGACCAGGAGGTCCCGTGAAGGCCATATGGTCCCGTCAGGTGCTCGGGGGACAGTGAACGTCCGAGTTAGGTCAGGCTGCTCAGGACCTTATCTAATGCAGCACCAAATGCCTACATGGACGGAGAGCCCACAAACTCTCTGGGTTACATGCTACAGTGCTTAATCACTTCAGCTGTGGGTTCGTATCCAGCAGGGTTTCCCTAGCTGCACTTCGTGACTTTTATGTCTCATTCTTTTGCTTTGCACCTCTGAGAAGAGCTGGCTGTGTCCTCCCTGTAACATTCACCCCCAAGGGAGCTGAAGGCAGCTGTGAGATGCTCTCTGCCTTCTGCTCCCCGTGCTGAACAAACCCAATGCCCTCAGCCCCTCCGTACGTGACATGGTCCGATCCCAGCCATCTTGGGGGACCTCTGCTGGACCCCCACCATTTGTCAGCATCCCCCTTGTCCTGGGATGCCCAAAATGGGACACACTAGCCCAGATGTGACTCCACAAGTGCCACATAGAAAGAAATAATCACTCCGCTCAACCTCCTGGCTATGTCTATGCTCCAAATGTTGCCTGTTTATTTTAGGGCCCCTTGAGGATCTGGGAGTCAGCCTGGGCCACTGTCCAGCTTCTGTGCTCTCAGCCTTTCTTTCAGGCTGTCTTCCAGCGTTTTGGAAAAACGAAGCTTCTCCCTATCTGCCTCCTGCCTTGGGGTTCCTGCAGACGTTTTTCCTTCCTCCAGCCTGACCTCTAGCTGGTCCTTTCTGGTGTTACTCCCCAACTACGCTCGTTTTTAGCTATATCTTCTCTCTGACAGGGTCACAGCCCATCATATACTTCGTAGTCATGGTATGTAGCCCAGAAACTATGAATTACTGATGTGGTTGCTTTATGGCCGCATGGCACATCTTTGTGCTAAAGCATGGAAGAACTTAGTTTAAAATCTAGACATGATGCAGGGGTTTCCAGTACAAAAAGGCTGTTCGTCAACAGCTACCACACAGTCCCTCCGTGTTAGGAACAGAAAACACTGTGCTATCTCAAATATTGCCATATGAAAGACTTCTCTAAGCTCTTAATTTTTAATACTCTTGGACAGTCACCAAATTGCTATATTCATCCTGGCAGCAAACCACAGAAATTCCCTTAGTCTGGTACATCTGTTTTCTTCTCAATATGGAGGACCTTAGGAAAGACTGACAAAAAATACGTACTGTGCTCCTATGTGGTGATGTTGCTTCAGAGAAGTCTTGCAACAGAAACAGATGAAATGTATTCCTATATTACTGTGCACAAAGTACACCGCAGTTGTGTAGTAACCGCAGAGACGTGCAACCTTTTAGTAATGCATCCTTGCTGTTGATACTGAGATCTGACCAAAACCTTCCCCGCTCTACCAGAAAGGCATGTTTCTTTATTAGCTAGAACATGCTGCTTCTAAACGCAGAAGGAGAGGTATGCAAGGTAATTGTAGTTTTCTTGTTAACGTTAATGTAACAAAAGCAATACCTAGATATTCACCTCTGGGCTATGGACAGAAATCTAGCCCAGTACCTGGTGAAGCTTCATTTTTGTCCTGCACGGGATGGACACGTTAAGCATGGTTATGTCTTTCCTTTACCAGGTTTTGCAGTTATTTTGATACAATGCTGGCACTGTAAAGTGCTGCTGATGGTATCTGAAGCCACCAGAGTTTTGGTTTATTTAGAAAAGAGGCATGCTTATTTATAATGACGCTGTTGGGGTAAACTCCTGCGCGGACAATTGTGCTGGCTTCCTTCACAAGATTTGGTATATTAAAGATACCTTTGTCTATCAACTATATCTGATGCCTGTGCTTTAACTTGTAAATGGTGAATATTCTCCTTTGTACTACCTGCTTTCACGCTGCATAGAAACATACGCGTTCACATTTTTTTTTTAAATACTCTTTACTCACAGACGTAAGTGTGCCATCATACGGGTCCATACAAGTTAGAGATGCACATGCTTGAAGCAGAAGCTGCTTGTTCCTATTTGGGTACGTGAGAACTGCCTTCTTTGCTCCCGTTGCGCCTGTTGTTTTCTAAAAACAGCCGGTGAGGGAGAGGGACCCAGGCAATTTACTTCTGGGTAATTAAGCCTGCAGAGGTCACACGACTCACGCCTTCCGCTTTCCCGCAGATGATTTCCATCAGCAGTCGGCAGGGATCTGCCTTTCGGAAGGCTCCCAAACAGATGCTCCGCACAGACTGTTTCTGCTTCTCTGTCACGTCTTTGCCTGGAAGGGTGCTTTGGGCTACACACGCCTGAAAGGAAAAAAGGGGGCAGGGGAGAGAGAGCTAGGAGAATATATGAAAGCCCCCGTAAACGACTTCTTTAAATTAATCGTTAGCAGATCTTACATGGAAGGGAGAGGAAATCACAAGTTGGCTTGGAGGGACGATCGGGCTGCTGGTTAGAATCAAAACTCCAGGGATATGAAAGCTGTCATGAGAAAACTGGAGAATAGTGAAAGATTTCTTCATTGCGTTAGTCAGAGTCGGAATGCCTGTACTGCAAATTTTGCTGTCGTTAATGCCAGGTTTGGTTTTGGCTCAGTTAGAAGCAATCTCCACTCATTACATATTTGAGGAGTGATTATATATATATCAAAATGTTTTAAAAATGTTTTCCATTTGACCTTTGCTATAAAGTGAAACTATAAAATGTCAGAACCGTACCTCAAGCTGCATGTTTTGGAACAACCCCAACAACACAAAAGCACAGATTAGCACAGGCTGCAGTGCTGCCTAGAAAAGCTTATATTTCTATTTTTTAAAAGTTAGACTTCTTGCATTGTTTGAACTTGCAACATTTACAAAGGAAGCATTTTGTAACCGTTTTATAATAAGAATAGGATGCTTCAGTAACGGAATAAACAAATCCAGTGCTGAAAATACATCTAATGTGAATTACTTTGCCTTTCTGTATCTTATTTAACATTACACTATAGGTTAAGCTTGCTAATTGAGCTCCAATAGCAATAACACTTTCAAAAAACATGCTACATAATTTAAACACCTATTGAAAGGAAATAACAATGTCAATATTACATTAGCTTTTATGTTCCCATCTACTAATGTTAACTTTTCCCCTATTTTAAGTAAGATTTGCAACCTATGTGGTGCAATACCAAATATTTGTCAACATAGATTTTTGTATTAAGCAAAACCATTTCACTCAGGTTTTTTTCCCCCCTGATGAGTTTTCCTAGATTATGGTTTTATGTTATAATTGATTGCTTTAGCTTTAACCATCAGAAAGCAAAAACTGCTGCATCTAAATACAAGGCCATAAAGTCAACAGAAAAAGTGTCATTGGTGTTGAATGATTTAGGATCAGTGCCATCCATACCTTCTTGTAGACAATTGACAGCCTTAAATTTCATTGATCTTGAGTAAGACTACTTACAAGATTTGTTATTTATATCTTTTTTTTTTTTTTTCAGGGAGTCAAGAACTGATTTAAGCTTGAATTATTTGAAAGCACTTACTTGCTGCATTTGATGTTGACCACAGTTCCCCCATCTGCCTCGCAAAGTAAATCAGAAACTTTCTCGTGTCTAATGACCTTACATAAGGCCAGTTTACATTCAGTTGCTATCTGCATGACACCACCGTCATAATTCAGTTTATCTGGCAACACTGGTTTGGAGAAGCCCCAGACAAACTCGCCCTTTTTATGTAAAGCAACTACTTTCTCGTAAGAGTTAGAGTTGAAAGATAAGCCAGCACAGTCCAGACAATCTCTGTGCTATCATGCATGTCACTAATTGTGCTTCATCCTTTATCTCATATGCGATACGTTCATTAGGATGAAGCATGTATTGCTTAATGAGACATTTGACTTTATTATTGTTTCCCAACTGTTCAGGGAAATTTATATTTGTAAGTTTAAAGCACAGCCAAATTGACAGTGATAGATGGCTTGGCATTAGCCACTTTTTTCCAAGCTTTAGTCCAACACTGTCTTATTGAATACAGCTGCAAAATTCAGATCTTACAGATGGTCACCACAATTCTCGGAGACTAAAAAGCCAAGACATTGGTGCCAGTTTATGTAATGACCCTTAAAGTACTGACATGTACAAGAAAATCCACATGACTTTACTGTGACTTTTTTCATAAGAAGGCATGGTTGGAAAGGGGACCTTAACTGTATGACGATCACTAAGAGGCTGGTATTACCAGAGACGAATGTGAGGGTATACACTTTGATTCCCTGGTTGGAAAGTAACTAAACCAGATTGTTAACGATGGCTTTCCCATAGTGGTGGGAAAGACAGACGGCAGATGATCTTTGCTAGCTTAGTTTCTCTCCAGGGCATATTGACTTTATTATGGCAAATCATGATAATTTTGCATCTGAACAGATAAACACTGCTTTTATTTTGTGTGGGCTGTTCTGCAGGGAAAGAAAAAAATAATAAAAAAAGATAATCAAGCTGCAGTCAGTAAACTAGGATTTATTTTTTTTTAACCCCTCCTCTTTCTGCATGCCTAGATCCTATGGCTAGGAAATATGCTTATATTTCATGGAAGACATAACTTAGCCTGTAATGGTTTGTAACAAGTAAGAGGGAAGGTTATTCCAAGGCCTCTTGTTTTTGTTCACTATGGTTTGGAATCCATCTTCTTGGTTTTAAAGAATTGTCTAAAGCTAATAACGAGCTCTAAAAACATTACATAAAGAGGGCTCTGTCCATGTTATTTAAATACTTGCCTTCCAGTCCTAGTGGTCCCACTTCTTACTCAGCAACTGACATCTTAACATGCAGCTGATTGCTGATTTTGAAGTCACAAAGGGACAGTTATGGACTGAAATAGAAAATAAGAATTGAAAATATATAAACTTCTGTTACAAAAAGCAGATCCTTTTCTTATATAAAAATAAGGATTGCTGAACAACTGAAAGGAACAGAACTGCCTCCCGACAAAATAATGATATAATTTTGCCTGATACTTCTTTAAGGCATCAGCACCTCCCTGAGAAGGAGGAGGAAACTGCACGGTATTTTGAAATTTAGATGATCCAGCAGGCAGTTACACTAATGGCACAACACTCTCCTACAATGCTGTGTAGCACTTTGTCTAGATTTTGGCTAAGCAAATTGTATGAGTGTAGAATTTATTTCAATGTGATAAAGTTATATGCCTTTTTTTGCCCAGTTGCAGAAATCACTTGTTATAAAATTCTGAGAACTTAATTTCTTGAAATGTTTTGCATTAATTAATTATATGTGCTTTAAATATCATAGATTCATATCATAGAATCATAGAATGGTTTGGGTTGGAAGGGATCTTAAAGATGATCTAGTTCCAACCCCCCTGCCATGGACAGGGGCACCTTCCACCAGACCAGGTTGCTCAAAGCCCCATCCAACCTGGCCTTGAACACTTCCAGGGAAGGGGCATCTACAGTTTCCGTGGGCAACCTGTTCCACTGCCTCACCACCCTCACAGGGAAGAATTTCTTCTGTATATCTCATCTAAATCTTCCCTCTTCCAGTTTAAAGCCGTTGCCCCTTGTCAAAAGTCCCTCCTCAGCTTTCTTGTCGACCCCTTTAGGTACTGGAAGGCTGCTATAAGTTACTGGAATGCTGCTATAAGGTATAAATAAATGATATAATAAATGAATTGTTACCTTATCTTGGCTACGAAGATACCAAACAGAGAGAAATGAGATCCATGCGAAAAGCAGTTTGTGGTAGGATATCAGTAACTAGCTGCAGC
>NW_009601870.1:22092-22408 GCF_000690535.1 Cariama cristata | reverse complement strand
GGGGGTGGTCTCACCAGAGCAGAGCAGAGGGGGAGAATCCCCTCCCTCAACCTGCTGGCCATGCTGCTTGTGATGCAGCCCAGGATATGGTTGGGCTTCTGGGCTGCCAGCACACCTTCTCCTCAGAGCAGCTCTTGATCCCTTCTCCGCCCAGCCTGTATTTGTGCTTGGGAGTGCCCTGACCCATGTGCAGGACCTTGCTCTTGGCCTTTTTGAACATCATGAGGGTCACATGGGGCCACCTCTCAAGCCTGTCCAGGTTCCTCTGGATGCCACCCCTTCCTTCCAGCCTCTCGACCGCACCACTCAGCTTGGA
>NW_009601870.1:0-22001 GCF_000690535.1 Cariama cristata | reverse complement strand
GGACCACCCCCCATCACCGGTCGCCCTTTGGCCATTGAGCCATTGCCTGCAACTCTTTGAGTGCGACCATCCAGTCAATTCCTTTTGAATGCACATTCTTCTAAGGTCTAATTTTTGTTATCTATAAAGTGTGTTCCTTCTCCATCTAACCTCCTGCCCTTCCTTCATGTCTTCTAGCACTGTCATCATAAATATGATTATTAAATAAGATTTGAACTATTCTTAAAATGTATTCTATTTTAATAAATAACAATATAAATAAATAATAAAAATTATAGAATTAAAAATTACATGGTCTCAATCTTATGTAGTCTATTAATTGGAAAATATGCAATTATACATATATCTATGTTTTTACAGATTAATGTTTTGACAGCAGGAAGCAGGATGTAGAGATACTAAGTTCTAGACACATAGCTAGACCCTGTTCAAAACTCAGTTGAATAAAATAAAACCATGCCAATTTAAATCAGCTGCAAATCTGGCCTGTGACTGTTGTTTTCCATTTGGACAGAGGGATGTGCAATGCATCAACTAGTCATATCCAAAAAAAGAACGATCCAAGAGTTACTCAGCCAGAGAAATCATTAAGCTGTTTGATTTTGCACTCTGTCCATGAACTTTACACACCATTGTGGGTGAACATACAATTCTTCTTCCCAGAAAGAAAAGAAGAAAATTGGCCTAAATGCTATATCCTTCTCCTCTGCCCTACTTAAAAGAGGTTAGTAGCATTCCAGTGTCACCATTGAACCGTGGTGCAAAGCTGAAGGCTTTGCAGAAATGACCACTGCCTGGAGAACTGGCAATAGTTCAGGAGGGGAGAAGAAAGGGAGGTGGGAACATGACCATTTGGGACAAGGGTAACCCAGGCAAGGGGAGAGGGACATGGAAGCACTAAAAGATGTGAAGGAAGGGAAGCAGGTTAGATGCAGAAGCAACATGCTTTACAGATAACAAAAATTAGACCTTAGAAGACTGTGCATTCAATAAATGTTACACACATTCATATACTGACTATGTTTGTTTTTTTGTTGTGGGTTTGTTGTTTTTTTTTTTTGTTGGTTTTTTTTTTTTGTGTCTGGAGGAAGCTTTCCAGAAGTTTGCCAGAACCTCGAGTGCTTTCTGTTCTCATTGCTCTTCCACTCTCTTCCCCTTCATCACCTCTAAACTCTCTGGTTCCACTGGCAGCCTGCAGCACTTCGTCACGCATCCAGTCACCCTGCACCACCTCACAGAAGACGCTGAAAAACAGCAGACGCTTCCATCTGCTTCTTTCCAGTGCCACTCAAAAGGCCCAGATCCTACATGTCTTGGTCCTTGCCAAACATCACCATAAATATTTGCATTAGCAGCGTACCACAGTCACCACAGTAAACAACCTAAATACTCATACTCAGACTATTAATTATGAATGCTCTACAGCACGAAGTGCTACTCGATGCATTTCCCACAAGACCTCCAGACATCATTGTTGACAGACAGCAATCTTAGCTCCTTGAGAGCGATGTCCTGTGGTCCCACCACCCCGCAGCGCCCTGTGCCTCTGGCCCGGCTGTGGGCAGCCTCTGCCTCCCCGACCCAGGAGCCCTTCAGATGCATCACCATTGCGGGGGTCCAGACTCGCCCTTGGGACAAGGCACAACCGCTTCCCACCGGCCTAATGCAGACTACCACTTTCATAAACCAGAAATTGCTCCTGGATCTCAGTCTTTTGTGTTTACTCCTGCCTGATCTGTCTCTCGCTGCTGCACTCCCTGGGGATTGTACAAAATCCTTTAACAGTGCTGGCACTGTTGACTCAGTACTAACCAAAATATCCATATTGTTCTGCCATCTTTTCTTTGGTAAATGATTATTTCAACACCTTTTTTTTTACCAACCTGCTAGATTGAAGATAAAAACATTTCGAATTTATGCCATACGACACAGAAAACTGCAGAGGTGTTCACTAAACTATTGCCATCTGCCAGACACTCATTTAAAATACACTGCATCTAACAAAAGTGGATTTGATTAAATGAGATCTCACAAACGTATTCTTACTATCTGAGATTAAGTCAAATACCGCCTCCCCCCCAGATTAAGCTTATCTGTACTCATTCCAAGGAGCTGATTTTTCTATTTTACTGACATGGTCTCCTTTGAGATTTTTTTATAATCTTTGGCACAAACAAAAGCCTTAACAATTTCCTTGATGTTTGCTGTTTATTTAGGGCCAATGTAAACCATCTATTATACATCCCAATCCTTAAATGACCCTTAAATGTCAATTTAAACACATTTTTCTCAGAATGAACACCACTGATGAGAAAAAATCCGTCTAGGATTGCTAAGAACTAATATTGTGCTGTAATGACCATGTTACTCTAATAAATTCAATCCATTTTGCTGAGTTTTATCCTTTACAGGAGTTCCAGAAATTGCAGATCACACTCTTTTGGAGCCTAGACAGGTTTGTATTTCTTTTATATAGTTGAAATATGTAGTTTCTTGCTCTTCACATCAGTGCATTTTTGCCGTACACCAGGAACAGTGTTTCTTCAGGCATCGGATATCTCGTGTTTGCGTTCAACTTGAAATTTTCACAATTGTCACTAAAAAGCAATCTTTTTAAGAGTTGTTTGCCAGATGCCCATTGCTCACCAGGTCCTGTTTAAAGCCCCTAGTCCTCCTTTTCCACTGCCGCAAAACCTGTATCTGACTATTTTCTGATTGCTGTTGTCCTCTTGCTTTTCATTGCTCTCTGCACTACCGACACTGTTTTGGGTTGCAAGCCTCTGTACAGTTTAAAATTAAGAAACTTCCCATTTTCTTCTGGAACGACAATTCCACCATGCTCTGGAGCTCTTGTGCCCATTGATCCCTGCCGATGCTCCAGTCCCAGCGACGCTGGTCCCTCCCGGGGTGCAGAGGTGGGCACAGCCTGCTACCCCCTTGCCGCTGGCCACGGGAAACCCCGAGAGCCCCGGGGAAGCGTCTGAGCACAGGCTGGACAGAGAGGGAGCCCACAGCTGGGGTAAGCCAGGAGACACATGGCAAAGGAAGGATGCTGATCCATGGCAAGGCCTCCGTGGGGATAAAAAGAAACATTTTCCTAGGGGACTATGTAAAATTTGCTGCAAAGTAGAAAGCAATAGAAAGTTTCTTGACTGAGAGCGAGAAAAGGGAACACATCCTTTCTTTCAAAGACAAAGAGGGCTGGCAAAGGTTATGCTCAGATCCTTTTATTTTCATCTGCTTTCTTTTGAGTTTTCTCTGTTTCATAAGTTACCTTGTCCCGGATATTATGCGAACAAATCTGTGGGTTTGGTGTTTTTTTCTTTTTTTTTTTTTTCTTTTTTTCTTTTTCTTTGTATGTTTGCTTTGAACAGGGGTGCAGACAGATCTCAAAATCTTGGCTGACTTGAGATCCTGTCATACTTCCTAAACTAATAGTGCTCTTGTCACCCCTGTCTGCCAATGCACTGATCACTCTCCTGGCACTTTCAAACCAGTGCATGCTTCCTACAGAGGCTGACCACTGTTCTGGTTTGTATATGCTGTGACAAACATGACATCACAATAGGCTTTTTGGTTTGTACTCAAGTTTCTTCAACTGAACTGTTTTGGATTCTCTATCATCTCCTGGATGTGAGAAGATAATCTGCTTTTTACACCTTCCATCTGAATTGCACTGACTAGCCAACCTCTTCATTATTTTATCAGGGTTTTGTTCTGGTCCTGCAGTAGTCTCCAACAAAATTTTGTCCTGGATCCCAGTTCCTGTCTTTTATCAGATTTTCAGCACCCTCTTTTCACATGGCGTTCAGAAACCTCTGACTGTATTTCATAACTTCCCTCTTCTTCTTTCCCTCCCTTGATCAACATCACTTAATTCTTGCACAACACACAAAACCCCAATATCAACATACTTAGAAGCCAGTCTCTGAAAGTACAGTTATTCAAAAAGAAAAATGGGCCAGATTCGTCTGAGAAGTAAGGAAGTCCCACTTCTGGAAGAAGATAATTGCTTTCACAAGGAATCAGCTGGATGATTTTCATGGATATGATTTTTAAGAGACAAGAGAGAACTGGAAAAGAAATTATTTAAATTTAACCATGAGAACCACAAAAGAGAAACCATGACCCAGAAACTGCTGATTATCCAGATATTCAATCTCAAAATGGAGACCTGGATGATGTCCAAAGATTATATAGGATGGCTATTATTATATGTCAATCTCTCAAGTAATCTATACAATACTGTGGAGTTTTTCTAGAATAGATCTGCTATGGGACCTTCCTGCAATTTTATTAAAAAAAATAATAAGGTTCAACAGAAATGTTGTAAGAGACTACAGAATTGAATTTAGATAGTCCTAGAGGATTTACTTCTCGCATATTTTTACTGATATATTTGAATACACAATTATGCAGAGTTCCTGTTGTAGTTATATTACCCCACAAAATAGATATGTACAGAATACCTTTCTAGAAGCATGGAAATGTAAAGGTCCTTGGAATAACTATATTTATTATCTCTTACTTGTGATTTTATTTAGTTACTGTATTTATTTACAGTACTTACAGCTGCATGTGCTTTCAACTTAAGACCACAATCATTATCTTTACTTACCTACTTTTACATCACCTGTTTTCTGGTACTTCCAGACATTGCTCATCATTACCCATGTTTTCTGTTCACATTTCTCCCAGTATGTATCACTCTGGCCATCACAGAGTCACTCACACACAATATTGCTGTCGCAGGAACTTTAAAGTGAATTAATGGGACATCAAGTCACATAACTTACAGTTTTCAGGAGTTTTCAGACTGTAAAACAAAGCGTGGTCATGCAGCAGAAAGCTTTTAAACGTACAGGTTGACGAGAAGGGGCTGGGTTAGCAAAGTGACTGCTAGATGGAAGTGGAAAAGAAGAGTCAAAGTCCACACGCAACCTGATCCTTATTTTTTAAACAGGAACATCAGCTGCACTTCCTCAGCCTCTGCCTCATCTGTACCTTTATTCTTGCAGTGGCTTTTATGTAGATATGTCCTCACAAACAATGAAGAAAGGTTTACATTTGAACTAAGTCAGACTTACTGTACAGGCTAAGCCTAGAGAGGGGAGTGAGCCCAGAGTTACATATAACCAGTGATGTTTGGCATGAAGTCTAAGAGGCTGGGAAGAAAAAAGGATATTCGCAATAGATTCAAAGGAAGTTCAGAGAAAAATTAAGGTGAAGAGCTGGACACTTCATGTGGTGTATACTGATTCAAGCTATATGGGAGATAAGACATACGGAAAATCACGAGAGAACCTTTGAATCTTAGTACCTGAGTAAAGTTATTATTTAATGGCTACGTCAGTTACTGATAGAATCATGCATGCCATTGATATATTGATCTAAAATGGTACAAGTTCATTAAGGCAATAGTTTACACTGGGAGATTCACAATATATAGGGAAGACAGAATTGCTTGAAACCTCTGAATAATGATTAATTGAGAACAGAAATAGGGAATGATCACAGTGGATTTTTCTTGTACAGGTCTCCAAACCAAGAAATCCCTGGTTAAGTCTCTTTCAGCATAACATAAGTATTTTATTACTACACTTTTTTTTTCTTTTTTTTCTTTTTAATAACACCATGAGCTGTTGCCCTTAAAAAAGATTTTAAAATCACTTGTTTAATAGTAAGGTGGTTTAAACTATCTTGTTTACAGTTCCAGTGAGGGATACAGGTGAGTGGCAATGTTGGTTTTTCATTTACGCTTCAGTAATTTGATTTGTGGAATAGTATTCCATCTCTGCCTCATGACAGAGGGGAAAATCAACTGTTTCCAACAGATGGAAAAAGACCCTTTCCTCAGCATAGATTAAAAGCAAATAAATAAATAAAATAATCCCTCTTTATGGACAATCAGGAAAACTCAACAGTTGGCAGCATGACACCCAGTAAGGGTGGCCCACAAATGTGTCTCAGAAGACTCCTTATTGCAGATGCCTATATTTTCTGAAGTTTTCACTCAAATTCACAAATAGAATTGTCCAGTTTTATCTGCTCTCAGTTGTATTCTTAACATGGGAACTAATTTTTTTTTTTTTCCAGTGAGAATGCATGCATCGGATATAGGAGAGTTTACATCACCTCCAGCAGTTTTAGGGAAGCCTACAGATCCTGAATCTTATAAAGCCACCCTCAAAGCTTTTGTACAAATCAAAGTCAGTTCCCTCTGTTCAGGCATGGGACGAGATGGCCAAAAAGCTTAATTGCAAGCATTTTATCAGAAGTCCTGGCATGGGGTGTGCACTTGCAGTCAGCGCTGGAGAAGAGGATGGGCGTTAAGTCCCCAGCGCAGAGCACAGAGGGAAAAGACTGAGCGCGATGGGAGGCTGCACAAGGCTGTCTTTGAGATGGTCAAATTAAATCCAGGGATCAGGCAAGGACTAGCAGGGTTCAAGTGGCTCAAAGTACCCAGAAGTACTCAGGCCCTTCTTGGCAGACCTCTGAATCACACCTCTGTCTCTCCACTGCCGCTATCTAAACTTACAGTGAGTTGCATCAGCTAGTATTTTCCACTGAATTTCTGTGGAATTTGGATACTGAATTCCTCCTGGGTCCTGAGAAAACCGCTTTAAAAATGTCAGAAAATCAATCTGCATGTAAGTGAAGATATCTAAGCAAGGTTACACCTATGTGGGGTACCTTTTCAGGCAGTTTTGATGATGTTCAGTTTTCAAATGTCTCAGGTTTGTAACGCAAGGACTCTTGCAAATAGAAAATTTTCAGAGTAAACCACATAAGGTCAATCATCAAGAAGAAAAGCATGTAGTTGCACTTTCTATTAGCAGATGGAAACAGCAGACGAGCCCAGATAATTTAATAATCTCTGGCAATATTAGTTTTAGACCCAAAACATTTTGAGAAAAAAAAACAACCCAAACATGTTGGATTTTCCCCAAGGACATCAATAAAACCAAAATCAACTAACTCCCAAATAAAACAGTCTAAGAAGCATATCACTAAGTTTTTTGCTAATTCTTGCTGTAATTTGGTACAGTGTCACCTTGACACAGAATGCTGTTGCAGCAAAGTAAACCACACAAAGAGAGCCATCTGCATGTAATAGAAATTAAACCGACTGCGCTGTGGTCAGCATTTCACCAGGCAATCATTTAGAAAGGCTGTTATGAAACTCTGCAGGCTCCTGCTGGGACTGGGTTTCTATAAATATGTGGCACATGTAATTGTTTAAAATCATAGCTGTGTGATACGCTTTATTGAAGAGAAGTTCAGCAATGGAATTAAATGGGCAAGACATCCAAAGTAATAAACAGAAACAACCGAAATGAAGATCCTTGTTCTCTTTAGGATTTAGCAAGCAATACTGGTAATTTAACGAGCAGCCTGGTAACTACTCCTTCCACGTCTTTCCCCACTACCCTTCACAACGGTATAGCCTGTTACTGAGCCTGCAAGAGGTTTCAGCGTGAAAACAAGCTGCGCTCAGCTCACATATTACACGGACTTTATATCTACAGTCTAAAGTGGTAGGACAAAGTGGCCTATATATATTTCAGTGTCTTGAAAGAACCACAAATATATACTGGACTCTTCTTATAAGAAATATTTCTTACTAATTCCTGCTCAACCTGTACTAAGATAATGACAGGAAGCACAAGTATTTTAAAACTGCATAAAATAATAAAGTATTTTATTATTACACTTTTTCTTTATTTTTAAAATTTTTTAACTCCCTGAGCTGTTGTCTTTAAAAGGATTTAGTCTCTTATTTAACAGCAAGGTGATTGAAACTATCTTGTTCATAGTTCTAGTGAGAGGTACAGATGAGTGGCAATGCTGTTTTTTCCAGAGCGCTCTCCTAGCTATCTTCTGCAACTCTCACAATTTCTGTCCTCCCTCCCTGTAAAGGAAACATTCCTGCCCAACTACTCTCCCTTTAGACCGTTTCACTCCTAATCCTACAGCAAGTACTTCTTCCTCATCTGTTCAAACCAACAAACAAACAAACCACAAACTCCAAACTGACCAAGCAAACAAAAACCCCCACAGCATCAGCAGCCCTGAATGACACAGAGCATCCCTGCTTCCCAAGCCTACCAGGAGGCACCCACAGCAGTCACACTGAACCACAGGGTGTCAAAGCCACTTCCCGAGTGACACACTTGATACTGGTGTGCAAAGGTTGGGAGCCACTAACGCTATCATCTTCACTCATCCCCCTCCACTTCCCCTAAATCCCCCCGTGTTTTTGACCGCTGTTGCTGTGCTCTGGACTAACACAATGCTGCCCAGGTTTTATGTACTTGCCATGGTCAGGTCCTGGGGGGTCTTCTACCCTGTCTCAGCCTGGGAATGGCACATGGAGGTGAGACGAAGCCTTCTTCAGCTCAGGCAAGGTTATTTCTGTCTTGCAGACATTTGAAGGTACAGATGCTGCAGCAACTATGTGGTTTGGAGGGTTTCTGTGGGCTGCTCTCTCTCAGACGTAGGTACCTTAGCTCTCTTTAGCCTCTTGCTGTATGCATAGATAGCATGAGACATCCTGACCAGTAATGAATCACTGCTGTTATTGTATGGCTGTAGAGTAAATGATTACCAATTCAATACGAGCTTCTCTGCCAAGCTGCTAAACGAGGACAAAAATGGGACAGGCCTGATTCGACTCCCCTGTTGTGCCAACAGCAGTGAAGCTAGGCCAGTGACTAAAATTAATCTAAGATTTTAGTAAGTAAAATGAAGCAGATGGTTGTCAAGGCTTTCCTAGCAGAGCAGGCTGAGATTTGCAAACTGCATGTGCAGACTTAGATCAAAACCACAGAGCATGTTGGAGTTTAGCTTGGATTTGAGCTTTTCCAGAAACAACAGAAACTTGATATCACTTCAGATCAGGGACAAAAAATAAGTAAAATCTTCATTGCAGAGTTCAGCTTGTGGTCACGTCATGTGAAAGAAGGTCAGGTGACTGGGGACCACGGTAAAAGCTTTACTCATAGATGAGTTAAGATATCATGAAGAGTAAAAAAAGCTCACTCATATTTGGCCTAAAAACATTGCAGCCTAGTAGTATTAATGAAATTAACTTCAGTTAAAGTTTGCTAAATAGGCAGCTAAAGATAGCTAAAGATTACTGAAACATCAACTTGGAGAACAAAGCAATTCAGCTCAACAGAAAAAGCACCAAGAAACTTTTCCATCGCTTTTAATGGTTTGGGCTTTTTTTTTTTTTTTTTTGCCTTGGAAATGGCTGCATATTCATTTATAAAGTTCCATTATATCATTCTAAGTGCAATATTTTTTGGCTTAAGAAACACAATGTTTATGAAGAAGAATAATATAATTTATTAATAAACATTTAAACTTATTTTTCCTTATGAAATAAACAGGATTTTCTATTTCCACTTTAATGTATCATACCATGGCATTTGTTAAACACATAAAAACTTTCTTTATAATCTGTTCTTTTTGATAATAAGCTGAAGGACAGAAATTGGCTAAAGGCTGCATCAAGAATTATTGAGTATCCATCCTCAGAAGCATGGCACATTTCTTCAAAAGCCTGAAGCCAATCCTTTGAAATTTGATTGAGGATCTAAGAGAAAATCTGAGTCATTATGGCCTAACCTCTGACCTAGCGACAGTTTTATCTAATACAGAATGGACAACCATAGACTGATTCAAAACTTCATATATTAGAAAGGTATAACCACTCCCATATATAAGCACTTGCATTTAGACACATGCGTATATAAATATTCACAGGATTAAAGCCAAGAGCTGGCACTTAATGTGTTTGTTGATAAGCCACTCTTGCCATATTCTTAAAAATGCAAAAGGTTCGTATTAGTTTCCAAACTGCAGATTGACTTCATGTAAACGTAGACAATTAAATTATTATGAACTTTATGTGTAAACACTTTTCCTTATTCCAGAGAGTGAAAACAAGAATTAACTAGATTCCCTAGAGACAGGGTTAGAAATACATTATGCTAATTATTGTAGGGGAGGAACAATGTCTGCCAGCCCTGGGGGAGGTAAGTGCCTATGTTACCTGGCAAGTACCTAAGGGTACCTATGGGACAGTCACAGGGAGAACCACTGTCAGCTTGAAATAATTTATTATACTCTGTCAATAAAGGCTATCATGAAACAATAATTAAATTAAATGCATAATAATCCATGAAAGGATCACATAAAAAGGTACTTCCATGCATCAATATAAATATATATCCCTCCGATCAAGGAATTCCTTGCTGTTAGCAGTTAATAACTTCCAGAAATTTGAAACACACATTGACTGGAGAAGAACTGCTTTCTCCATGTATTATCATGGGCTCCAACACACATCAATCACTGGATACGAAGAGAGGCAGCAAGTACTGAAGAGGATACCCTACAAGAAGCTGAAGAGGATACCCTAAGCGTCACAGGAGGTCTAGCATAAATGCACTGTGCACCTATGTACTGACATAAAATGTGGTTCATTGCTTCTCTGGCAGCTGCTAAAAGTGCTGACACAAGATAGGAAGAGTGACTGAACGACAGAACTGCACAGCTTTCTCTCTTGCCTTTCCCTGCACTGTCCTCAATGGCAAGTCTTTCCCGAGTCTCTCCCTTTCATTACACTAACAGGCTGCTAATGTGAAAGCTCATCATTTTTGTCCACAACCCAAACCTTCTCTCCCACCAACCTTTGTGCTTACGCTTTTTGCCCAGCCAAACTGTCCAGACACCAGCTCCAGCCGCAGCTTCCAAAGGAAACTGATGACGCCGTCGTAACCTGGCCTGGCCCAGCCCAAGGCTTGGCAGCCCACGCATGGACAGAGTGCATCCCACAGCTCCCACAGCCTGGGCTCCAGCACACACCGCCCTTCTCGCCACCAAAACTATCTCTGGCTAAAGAGTATTTTACCCGCAGCGTAAGTCAGGAAAGCCTCTGGCCACACTGGTGAAGATTCAGGAGAAAAGCTACTTAGATCTAATGCAGTTGAAGAGGAAAGAAGTTTGTGGGAAGGCTTTGACCACAAGAACCTTGTAAGAGCCTGCTTTTTCATTGCTGCTTGACATATTTCCTCCAACTGTCCAGGAAATCCCTCACACAGGATCTTGAAACGGCTAACTATGACAGCCAGAGGCCCACTGGGGAATTAATCCGTCCATCAGTGGTGGAGTTGAAGCTGGAAGCTTTACAGTCTGCTTGGATGTGTGGTCTTACCCTGAGCTAATGCACAGCTTTGGAGGATGCATTGCCTTTGGTCCCTTTTTTGGAATTCCTACGAATAGCACACAGGCCTTCAGCAATACATAGGAGGATGAAAATATTAATAGGAATATTGGTCACAGACAATTGTGGGGGTGGCAGAGTTTAGACAGTCAAGGCAGCCAAGCCTGTGGGGTGGCAATTCACTTTTCTGTGTGCATTTAATCTGCCACAGCCACAGACCAGTCTGAGAGGGCACGGTGGAGACCAAGAGTACATTTGGCTTGGCCTCAACCTTCACCAAATGAACTGCTGAGCACCACAATGGCAGCCACACAAAGAAAGTAGTTCCAGACAGACTTTAATGGGAAGTTGGGACCGATTCATAAGAAGTATTTAGTTTGCCTTTCATGAGGTTTAAATGCTTATGCTTCAAAGAAGTCCTATAACAGTGGTGCTTGGAGGCCTGGTTTCTCTCTCAGCAGACGCTCCACAGGAAGCGATTAAAGCTTGTGGAGAAAAAGCAATTAAGGCCTACCAAGTGAGGTTCAACACAGGATTTCTTTTCAAGAACAGAAAGTAAAGTCCTGTAGAAACTAGTCAAGAGACCAGATTAATGAATGTGGCTGTAACTATGAAGCACAATTCTGGTGCCTGCACAGGGACTGCCGGGGTGAGGAAGAGGGGAGCTGGAAGAGTAAGGAGGAACCCAGAGCTGAAACATCAAAGACTCATTTAAGTTCAGAGCAGGGTACAGACACCCTGTCCGCGTATGCAAGACATCCTAGCACAGAAGGTATTTCAGAGTCAACGAGGGCATCCAGGGCTGGGATTCCTGGGCTGCCTTCTCCTCCTGAACCCACTCTGACTGGAATGGCTCCTCACTATCCCCAGCAGCTTCAACTGTACCAGTCACCACCTCCGTGGAGCTAGCGCAAGAAGGGCCTGCTGGGCCACAAAACCCCTCCTGCATATTTGGGTCTGATGAATCTCTACAGCAACAGCAATCTCTACCTTGCACCACCTTGCGGGAGGTGACCTTCCCCACTCGCCTGACTTGCTGACAGACAGCTTTGGAAAACAGCAGAGTTGATGGATGCAACAGACTCGTTTGTCCCACTGCCTATGTGTACATCTCTGAACGATTGGACTGGAAGCAGGAGGCTGTTGCTATACTGATGGCTGTAAAGGCATACGCAACCTGGCTTGCCTGCCGCTGGACACCGACACGCTGAGCACCAGAGGGTCGCCTGAACAGACAAGTCCAGAAGTCATACCCCAAAGCTGCCCTCAAGCTGTACAGAGAAAATTGTGCTGCCAGAAGCCCAGGGTGAATCTCCTTCATGGTGTGGCCTCCTAGAACTTGGCTCCATTGCAGAGGGCCTTTAATGCCCTTATCCTGAACTTCTGACGTTCTTTTAGTTTAAAGGAATAGGGATCATAGCAGCGGAAGAATATAAAAAAATACAGTTTATACATATAATCTTATTTATTTCTACATCTCCATATGCAGACACGTATGGAGATAAAGGAACGGCCTGCCATCCAGTGACACTGAGACAGAAAAAGAGGGTTTTTTCTGACTTTATGCCACCACATCAGCAACGGTAAAGAAACTGGGAAACGTCCAATACAGCAGCGCAACTGGAAGGTAAACACACACCTGCCCTAAGAAATCAAATTTGAAAAGCTACTATGTAGAAGACAATCCCCGAGCAGCACATGAGAATTTTGGTCAGAAATTATTTTTATAGAACAAAGGTGTGGCACTTCCTGCTTTATAAATTTGGCAATATTTTTCTAGCATATATTCATTATGCATCGTTAGGACATAAACCGTAACACACCAGAATAAAACTAACAGTCAACAGCTGGCTGGATAAGAAACAGACAGACTACAAGGTGGTAGCAACACTGCCCTAAGAAGCTGTCCAAAAAAGAGCGCTAAGGAGACATTACTTGGACTACAGAAAAGAGAGGAGGAGGAAAAAGGGGGAAAAAAAAAAAAAAAGGGTCTTAGCATATCGTGCAGAATTCAAAACACACTATACAAATAGTTTCAGAGATGGCTGCATCAAGTTGTGGGTTTGCAGTGACACCATCTGCCAGTTTTTACTGTCCTGTCCCAGTCTCCTAACTGGAAACGCAGCTGTAGTGAACTTGCACAGGTGGTCACACAATCACAGAATGGTCGGGGTTGGAAGAGACCTCTGGAGATTGTCCAGTCTGACCCCCCTGCCAAAGCGGGGTCACCTACACCAAGTTGCACAGGAACATGTCCAGGTGGGTTTTGAGTATCTCCAGAGAAGGAGACTCCACAGCCTCTCTGGGCAGCCTGTGCCAGTGCTCTGCCACCCTCAAAGTACAGACGTTCTTCCTCATGTTCAGGTGGAACTTCCTGAGTTTCAGTTTGTGCCCGTTGCCCCTTAACCTGTCGCTGGGCACCACTGAAAAGAGTCTGGCCCCATCCTCTTGACACCCACCCTTAAGGTATTTATAAGCATTGATAAGATCCCCTCTCTGTCTTCTCCAGACTGAACAGACCCACCTCTCTCAGCCTCTCCTCATCAGGCAGATGCTCCAGTCCCCTCATCATCTTCGTTGCCCTCTGCTGGACTCTCTCCAGTCGTTCCTTGTCTCTTTTGAACTGAGGAGCCCAGAACTGGACACAGCACTCCAGATGTGGCCTCACCAGTGCAGAGTAGAGGGGCAGAACTTCCCTCGACCTTCCTGATGCACCCCAAAACACCATTGACCTTCTTGGTCACGAGGGCAGATTGCTGGCTCATGGGCAACTTCTTGTCCCCCAGGACTCCCAGGTCCTTCTCCGCCAGGCTGCTCTCCACCAGGTCAACCCCCAGCCCATACTGGTGCATGGGGCTATTCCTCTCTAGGTGCAGGACCCTACACCTGCCTTTGTTGAACTTCATCAGGTTCCTCTCCACCCAGCTGTCCAGCCTGCCCAGGTCTCGCTGAATGGCAGTGCAGCCTTCCAGTGTATCAGCCATTCCTCCCCGTTTTGTATCATCAGCGAACTGGCTGAGGGTACTCTCCATCCACTCATCCAGGTCGTTGATGAACAGGCTGAACAAGACCGGACCCAGACCTGACCCCTGGGGAACACCGCTAGCTACAGGGCTCCAACCAGACTCTGTGCCACTGATCACGACCCCCTGGGCTCTGCCATTCTGCCAGCTCTCAATCCATCTCACTGTCCACTCATCTAACCCACACTTCCTGAGCTTACCTATGAGGATGTTATGATCTCAGCACTGGAAGTTACTGCCTCTGGTATCTTGGGTCAGAAAAAGTGCAGCAGGGCTCTTCAAGCAGTTTGCAAAACTTCAAAACCCTTGAATTGTCCCTGCCTTTCCGCAGGTCGCAATATGCACAGAACTTGCTTCTCTGTATGCTCGCACCTAAATAGGTACACACTCCCCACTAGCTCGTGTTTAAAACAGCGTTCTCCTGGAAAGCAGCCACAAGCGTGACTTTCCAAGCGTGTAACACTGGATCATTTTCAGTTAATGCTCAAGCCGTGTGATGCTGTTGCATAAGATGAGGAAAATACAGCACAACATAAGGAGACACGGAGCTGTAGATTACAAACTAATTCAGCATTCCTGGAAGACAGCATGCTTCTTGGGGCCAACCACGATATTTTTTCCAACTTTCCTTGGTAGGCTTGCTTACCCTTCGAAACATCAACATGCAATTTGTGATTCCTAGGAAGACGACTGGATTTTAGGTTTTAAGAGAGAAAGGAGTCTTGCCATTATTTCTACGCAGGAATGTCTGAATATTGAAATATACACAGCCCACATACTTCACACTTTTCCAGAAGGTTGTCTAGGAAATTAAAATAGTGAAAAAAAAAAATTAATTAATAAAATCTAAGCAACTATAAGAAAAATAAGTAGTATTCAAACAAACAGAAGCCAGAATGCTCTATGCACAAATGCCTAATCCAAGTTTCAAAAGTTTGCATTTATAAAACATAGCGGTAATGCATTTTTTATATATACCATTAAACTCTCTCCTGCTTACTGTCTTTTTGCTTTTAAATTAAATATGGGGAGTCAGAATGTGTCCCCATTCAATCTAAATTCTGCCAGAATGCATCCGAAGGTACCTTTTCCCAAGAGTTTACTCTCAGGTTGAGAAAAATAAAGTATTAAATGTTCTCTGCTTTATAACAGCTGAGAGAGGGGCCAGTGTCTGGAATGCCTTCGACACCTGTCTGCACTTATTTGTGTTGTGCTTGAAACTCTGATGGAGATCGACCTGACACTTCCATAAACTCTGTCAGCTCTGGCAATCTATATTCTCACCCAGAAATGGCCGTGTATGAAGCACATCCCCATTTAACCACCTCAAACTCCCCTCCTGACTCTAGCGCTACATTTCGAAGCATCAGTCTCTGTAGGAAAAGCATTCAGCACACTCGTTTGCACATTCCTCTCTGCATACCACACGACGCCATGTGTACAGCAACAGATAACTAGCTTTCCCATTCTAATGCAAATAGATCAATAAGCAAATGTCACTTTACATATCGTAGCTTGTCCACATTTCTTTCTGAAAAATGAAATCTATCCGTTAACACAGTGATACAGTAGTATTTAGACACTTGGTAGATATTGCTCAGTAGCATTTTCTGATTCAGTTAAAAGTTCATGGATGCTCAAAAACTTATCTTTTCAGAGCACATGCGTGTTTTCTGTGGTCTGTGTTGTCACACAAATTCAGGTTTTTCCTGTTAATATTCTCACATTAGCTTTCTCATTTTACACCGTCTCTCTCATTGCTTCCTTTGCGACCACAAAGTTCACTTAGGAACACATCAAGAATTAGGATGATCCCTCCATGCATACCTTAAAGTAAGACTGCTAAAGCCATAGTAATAGTCTCAACTTTTTCAATGGTGAATGCCTTTCATAAGTAATGCTATTATTTCTAAATGGTTGAACTCTCACAGTAGGCAGTCTGCATTACTGCTTCTGATGATCGTGTTTCTCGTTCAACCTTGACATAAACTTATCTACAGCAATACACTGGATCAGAGTCAAATATTGTTTAGAATATTGTGTGGGATTTTTTTTACCTCCCCTTTGACATTCAACTTTTAACCAGGGAGGTCTGTGAGAGACTGAGTCTGTGGTCCTGAGAAAACAAATCCCTGTTTTCCTAGGTTTCAAGTAAATTCATAATGGCTCTATGACTCATGTGGCTTTAGTGGCCTTACTGGTTTATTTATTAGAGTGCCAAGAGGCAATTGATCTTGTTTACTTAGGTCTCTAGTCACATACTTCTGACTTTTGAATAACACTCAGTTCTTTTAAAATACCTACATCTTAAAGGACTATTAAATAATGGAACCTTCTATGACATTATATTACTTCCATTTCATACACCAATCCATTGCAATGTTATGACAGCATCCAATTGTGATGAAACCGATCACAGCCTTGTCTAATCTTTTCACAATGTACATTACGCATTATGGCAATCTACAGGTACTATCAAAATACACCCAGTCAATGCTAACAACCCTTAAACACCCTGAGGGACAGATTTTAGTGTAGACTCATAACTTTAAAGATGAGACAACAGACATGCAACTTGTAAAGTCAAGGTTAAAACTTTTGATCATTAGACACTTCTGTCGATAACCTGGAAATAGCATCAGGCATTTTAATTATTTTTTTTCTTTCTCAGCAGCAGTGTGTTAGATTATCAGTTAAAACTACATAAATACTGCCTCATTTGGGAATAAAGCATGGCTAAGCCCAGTCAGACAAGCAACCCCACAGAGCATTTTCATTCTCATGTAAAATTTCTCACTAACTCTCACTTATCTCGAAAACTCTCTTACCTTTCTTTCCAAATGTAGTTGCTCGTTTCACATCCCAGGCTTATCTGTCACAAATTACATGTGATCATGTCATTACTTTACAGGGTTGAAGTGTCTCAGAAATTCAGATCTATTCCAGCTTCTTCATAGTATTCTAATACACATAAGGTGGTAAAAACACGGGGAAACGATTCTTGCATTGTTAAAACTGTAGGTGATTTTAATCTGCCATTATTGTAGCTTTCCCACTACAAAAAAATTAGCAAAGTATGTATGTGAATGGTAATACTGTTCTAACATACCCTAAAATTTAATGAGCATGAAAAAAATCAGATTTTTGCAGTCTATCAAGGTCCTTCAAATAGGTTGTTTGTTTTTTTTTCCTCCCTCAAGAACTGTATCTTCTTTAGAATCTTATCCCAAGACAGCACACAGGCTAAGTATTTTCTCAGCCTTTCCACAGTGTCAAGGATCTCTTTATTTCAAAAATAATTAAGTTCATTAAAAAAACCTCCAAGAATACAAAAATATTTAAAATGCACAAGAGTTTTCAAAAGCGAACCAGTATAGGTTCTTAGAGAACTCATTTAGTTATTTTCAGTGAAACATGCTCAAAATATCCAATTCTAATTTTCATGCAGAAGCTTCAAAAAGCATCTTGTTTTTACTGAATAAAATGCTTACTGAATACAATCATGAAAGAAATAAAACTTGGAACAATTTAAATGCCACACATGGTAGAGCCCCAAGTAGCTTTTACAAATACTCGACTGAATAGATTTTCCAAGTTCCTTTTTAGTCAGAAAAGCTTGTGTGTAGGATGAAGCTGCAAATGAAATGGAACTGATGAAAATTCTTAAGGGTCTCTTCCAAGACTCCTGTTTCGGAAAGCTCTTATCATAAGGAGATTGATTTATACAAACAATTTATTAAAAGGCATTTAGAAAATATGGATTATCATTATTCTTATTGTCACACTTTCCAAGTGATACTGCAATAAGGACAATTAGCTAACACTTTTGTAGTTGTTTAGTACAGGAGACAGTCCTTCTGGAAGCCGTCACCAGATAAACAACATAGCTACGTCTTTAATATGGTACAAACTGTTAGAAATTAGGATAAATGCATGGAAACTGGAGCTTGTGGGAAGCAGGCATCTTGGCAGAGGCTCGCTGTGTGTTACCTACTCTGTGTAATGAGGCTACAGGGGGTAAGAAAAACATTCCTTGTTTCTGGCTAGCTCAAACAGCTCCGATAGCAGCTCTTGTGGACTGCAAATATGGGAAATCTGCTTCTTGGCAGCCCTCGTGCAATCCTGAAATAGGCATAAAAAGCGACATGGCAGAAGGAGAGAAAGTATCAAATCAGCCAAGTTTCACAAAAAAATTGCAATGTTACTAAATTGCGTGATGTTGGCACAAGATGACATCTTTTCCCCTTTAATTTTCTTCTATACTTCCTTCATAATCTATTTCTGCCCCTCCTTATTCTTTATTGCAAGAAATAAGCTTTGCTGAAATAAACAATGGAAAATGCGGATGTGAAAAAAAAAGTCTAAAGGCTCAAATATACTGGTTTTGCTTGCTGTCATTCATGAGGCTTAAAATAGGTTCAATCCATTCCAGAATTCACTGTAGGAAACTAAACTTGCAGTGTTTATTATCCCAAACTATATATAAATTAGACCCTCAAGAAATTTCTTAAACACAAAAGGTAAATTGCATATTCATATGTTCAGAAACCTTTACCCCATCAGACACAAATATTATGTATGCAGTCCATGAAATCCAGTGAAGCAGTCTTGTAGTTCCAAGAAGCGTTTTGGTCTGATGAATAAATAACTGTGCAGTTTCTTTAATCTATGCACCGACACTCACTGAATGTCAAAGCATCTCAAGAAGGCTGCATACATTACAAATGTCAGACGTTCATTTTGACAAAATATTGCCTACCATCCTGAAATAACTGAACAAAACGATATATATGAAATCTTGTTCTCTATTTCGTTGATGAGAACTGCTATGTACTTTTCACCAGCTGACAAAGCAACATATGTCTCAGTTTCTCATTATGTCTTAAAAAGGAAGGGAAAAAATGCCAGCTAATTATGTACCAAAGCTTACTTGCTGTCTTTTAGCTGAAGCTTACAGAACACCTACTAGCAAGCGTTTTTGGATGCATTTTAAAACATGGTCAGTTATTCAGATTTCTTTTTTTTTTTAAAGTGTGAGTCCTGAATCCTCTGATTTTAAAAGCAACAACAAAACCCCAAAGTGTCAGACTAAGAAAGTTGAGAGCTTGCCTGCAACTACTAACACATTTCTTGTCTTAAGAAGGTGTGCTAAGGGTGACAATCTCTAGTGACGGATGGGATATAACGAAAATAGGAGCTCTGGATGTTTAACTAGAGATTTCTCAAGCAGTGGCACTCTCTTTGCAGAAGGGACTCTTTTTGTGAAGCACAATTGCTCGGTGAGGATGAGACTGTGTTTAGTTCCACAAATTGAAAACTAATCATCAGAATGAAGTCTCAGAGCCAGCCCTATTCCTTGGCACATTCAATCACCTCTGGGATTACACAACCACGCTTATTTCAGCAACTGTGGAATTTTCTTCTTCCTTTCTTCCTTTCGATAACTGAAGCCAAAATGAAATATAATTCCTTTTGCCACGTGAAGGACTCAATCTTTGCCAATTTGAGTGATTTGATCAATCATACGTTTAGTGCAAATCACATCTGTCACATGGAAGGACAAAAGACAGCCACTTACAAACCCATCTGAAGTAAAGACAGTGGGTTAAGCCAAGGACATCCTGCAATGATGCTCAGTAATTTATCAAAGCTTAAAAAGAAAAAACACACAAACTCACCATATATCAGCTTGTTTGACTTAAGAAGAATTCTAACATAAGCATCTCAGTTGCTCACGTATGGCGTAATAAGCAGGTAGGAAGAGAAAAATAGTTCATATCATACAAAAAAAGCAATAGAAAGTGAGGAATCTTGCGTCTAGGTGTTAATATAGCTTGGTATGACACGCCAGCGCAGTAGCTGGGCAGCTGACAAGTGGAACTGCAATCTAGTATTCCACATCCACAAAGTGATACAGTCACAGTTAGCATGATCAGCAGTGTGATCACAGTTGAAAGAGTTCAAAAAAAAGGAAAGAAAATATATCCAAAAAAGAAAAAAGTGTGAACAAATTGGGTAGCACCCAGCTGCATCATTTTTTTTCTTTTATTTTTGTTGGAGAGCAAGTTTACAAGTCCAAAAATAGTCCTGTTCACAACTCATTTAGCACTGCATCTCTAACCTAGTACATGATGTTACTCTCTTTTTACGGGCTTCTATCAAGTGAAATGCCTATGGTCACACAATCAACAGAATCACTTCACATTCTCAGTCCCAACCAGTTATCAACCTTTTGTTTTGTGGTGTTTTTTTTTTTTTTTAGAAAGCTTAGAGACTACATTTTTAGTAGATAACTGAAAGAGCAAGAATTTGTAACATGACAGTTTCCACAGACAAAGTTCTGTTTTGAGCAACAGGAGCACTCCCGTTCACTCTAACTGGAGCAAGAGCACTCACCAGGCTCCTGGTACTGCTCTCACACGTTTTTTTGAAGTAACAGTCTGAAGATTTCACACACGGTGTTACTCCACTATCTGCAAAAGAACACTAATACCAGTGGGAACATGGAGACGTTCTGAGAAAGAATCGCTCACGTTTTTAACTCACAGGTGACAACTCATACCCCTTGCTTGCCAGCCCTGACAGCATCCGTTCCCATAAACGGTTCAAGCCGTGCTTCTACAAATGGAAGAGGTTAGATGGGTTTTGAGTATCAGCTTGAAGAGAACTTTTGCAATAGAAGTAATTATCAAATGGTTTTCTCTCCTCAGTTTTCTCTCCTCAAAAGCATCAACACCATATGCAGCAGCCTGTCCCATTAACACACCTGGTGCACAGAGGTTGCTTTCCAGGATTCAGAAAGACTTCAATTACATCCTTTACTCCTTACATAAGTGTTAGGGTCATTCAGTAGGTAAGTATATTGACCAGCTAAGTATTTTTTTTTTTTTAAAAAAAAGGCAATAAAGAGAGTCAATTGAATCCAAGAAGCACTGTGGAGAGAGTTACTCCCTAATCATGACCTAATACCTATTAGGTAGATGCATATAGAACACAATTTTTAGAGAGTTACTCCCTAATCATGACCTAATAGAACACAATTTTGCTCTGCTGATTACAGATTAGACCAAATTCAATAAAAAAGGTCAAACATTAGAGTTATTCTACGCTGGCTGAGCTCAGATTCTTTTCAACATGTAAGGTGACTTTGACACATTTCAGCACTAAACTGTTCCTTACGGCAGGTCCTGCCCAACATTTAAGCACCTCCCCACCCTCCCTTCCACTGGGCATGTTACTGAATGAACATTGTGTTCTAGAATGCAGTTTATTTAAAAACATTTATTTTAGGCAAAATTAAACAGACATTTGAGATTACATAGAAATACAGTTTCCAATTGGATCACATAACCTTTTCATTAAAAATGCACTGTTGCGTTGATTTAAGTATTTTTGTATGGATTGACCAGGAATGTAATATTTAACCATGCCATTTGCAGTCAACTATCATAAAAATCAGTAACGAAAAAGGTTTCTTAAAATGTGCAAATATTATCTTAGTGTTACCATTGATAATAAATGACCACTAAATAGATGCTTATTATGTAAAGCTTTTTAAAGTACAATAAAAATACAAATTCTATTTGTTAAAAAAGGCCATTGCTATGGCTACTAAACATCCTCATTATACAAATTCCAAAATACTATATGACAAACAAAATTATAAAGACTTTTCTTTATGAAACATATACTATTCTATTTGTTAGTGATTTTATATATTTTTTATATATATATATTTATATATA
>NW_009601869.1:6645-6901 GCF_000690535.1 Cariama cristata | reverse complement strand
AGGGCGGGGCTTGTGGAGAATCGGGGTGGGGTTTAGCGAGAAGGGGCGTTGCATAGACGAATTGGGTGGTGCTTATGCAAATCAAGGGCGGGGCTTAGCTGTCCACAACATGTGCCAGGCCTGGCCCCCACCCCTGCCTCAGCAAAACTGCTCCATCTTTGGGGTAAAAGCCGCATTTTGAGCTAAAACCCGTTTGGGCGGGGTCCTGACCCTGCCTCAGGGAGGAAACAGGCTACGGCAGCCAGAAACCAGGGCG
>NW_009601869.1:3494-6606 GCF_000690535.1 Cariama cristata | reverse complement strand
GAAAGCGCTCCTGAGGGCAACAGCCACGTCGGGGGCCTGCGGCCGGCCCAACAGCTCTGAACACCTTTTATTTTTCTTTCTGGCCAGGCTACGTCCTGTCCAACTGCGGCAGAAAATCAGCTTTTGGCTCTCCGTGGGCACCGAGGACTATTTACTCCTCTTCTCTGTAGATAATTTATCTGTTGATGACTGTTACGTCTCCCTTCTCCGGACCGAATATCCATCTTTTCCTAGGTTGTGTTCTTGCTCTCTTCTGGGCTTTCTCCAGGCACTCCACACCTTGAAGGGTACTGCCCAAAATTGGGGACGATCCCCCAGCTAGGTCAGCAGAACAAACATAAAGATTTCATCCTGTCTTTCCCACAATCCTACCCATCCCCAACCTCCTGCTCGGCTGCCTGGAGTATAAACCCACCCGTACTTGATGGAGGTAAAACAAAAATGGTAGAAAGATCCCCAAATCTGCCCGTCATCCTTCTACCGCAGCCTGGGCACTTTTGGTGGTCTGAGGTCCGTCGCTGAGCTCCTCAGGTGGATTTGACGTCCTCAGGTCCACAAACCGCGACCCCACGGCAGCGAGCCAAGGTGGCTGTGCCCTGGGTGTCCTTGATTGATACAATCGGTGGTTGCCTTCCAGCCGTACGTCACCCGCTGAGTCCAAAAGTTGTCCCCACTCGCTGGCCAAGGCTTTCTCGGAGGGTTTGCCTCCTGCTGTGTCCCTCTTCCAGCAGATGTCTGCTGAGCTGTGGCTTTTTGGGGATCCTGGTAAAACAAAGACCTCCAGATGTTCATCCTGGGTCTACCTCATGTTCGTTATTGCTACCCAGCGACCTTGCACAGGTCTGTCTCCCTCTGTTTGGGGACGTCAGCATGTGCGTACATCATCCTTCAAAAAGTTTTATCTCCAGCTTTTTCCCTGCCTGTCCTTCCCAAACCAGCTAGACCTTTGATGTCGGTTTTCCAGAGACACGAGGTCGCTGTAATTTGGCTTATTAGTAACAATCCCGACCTGTCCTCCCTGTCACCTCACTTCTTTCCTTTTAGAACAATGGATTTGCCTTCATCTCCGCCCAGGATGAACTTCCTTGGTGCTTAACCGCTCCGGACCACACGTGCTTCCCAGTGTTGCCTGGTGTCACAGGAGCCGTCTCATCCATAACCCGGCATCCTGCAGCGCCGAGTGCTGAAAGGCAAAGCGGCGAAGTCTCACGCGTCTCCAGAAGGAACCGCAATAACATCACGAATTCGTTAGCTGCTCCAGTTGGTCCGTTTAACGTTAAAACACAGAAAAATATCACAATATCATTCAACATGCAAACCAAATGAGTCCCACACGGTGATAATACTTTGGGGAATAATCCTGACTTGGCCTCAGAACATGATGGATTATGTGGCTGATTTTTATTCTTTTTTTTTTTTTTTCTTTTTTTTCCCAATCCTCTATTCAATTCAATACATTCCAATAATCCTAGCGGCTCAGTTCTGCCCATGCCTGCCTTCCCAAGGAGACAGAAGAACAGTTGGCCCAACGCTTTTGTTGAGATTTAAAACAGACAAGCGAGGCTATTTCTCATGCCCAGCCAGTTCGGCTTTCACTCACACCCCTGGAAGTCGAGAGTAACTGAACGGAGGCCAAGTTCCTCTGGATTTACAACAATGCGTCTGGGAACAGAATTCTGCCCAAAATACCGAGTACGAGGCTGACATCAGCTCAGCGCCTGGTGGCTCGCACCAGGCTCGTTTTCCTTCAACGGTTTTTTTTTGGCTAAAACGTGATAAACAGGACCAGCGACCTCACCTAACCCCCGCGGGGCTGCACCCTCCCCGCGTAGCCCCAGGAGCGGGGGGCTGCCATCGCCGTCAACGTGGGCAAGGATGGAGCCGCTTCTGGCTTCAGCGCGGATGGAGGCTGGCGGGAGGAAAGGGAGGAGGATCGAGGATTGGTATCTCCGTATGCTGCAAAGCAGGAGGAGGAAATTCTCTTTGGGTCCCACTCAGCTGCATCCCAACGTGACGGCAGCTGCTGGTCCTTTACCGCCTGAAAAACAGCTCCGTTGCGCTCAAACTTAAGCCAGGCTTTGGTCGGTTTCGCTGGTACCGGCTCTTCAAGTTCATCCTTATGGGACGGCACTTTTTGGGGATGACTCTTTCCGAGAATAGCCACGACGGCCAAGGACAGGCTGGACGCACAGATCTGGCCTTTAACTCAGCACCAGCTGGGGCGTTTCAGCGCGGTCTCCCAAGGTCTGGCGACAACCCCGTGCTCGGAGATAATGAAGTCCTCACCTTGTCAGAAGCATCTGCATCCCCCATCCCGTCCCTTTCCCCCGAGGGCTAATCTGGTCAGGATAAAGGATCAAAAGGAGAAACAATTAGCAAATGGAAGAATTTAATGATGCTAATTAAAATGTATTAAGTGTAGCCACTGCCTCTGCACCAGCTGCTTTGGCAGGAGCCGGCAGCCCGCGGAGTGCCAGCCTTACCCCGGTGCGGAGCGGGGAAGCAGGACATCTGGTGTGCCCTCCCCCTGGCCCCTCGCAAAAAAAAAAATAAAGCAGGTTCGGGGAAACCTTCGTTTCATTTGCTGCTGCTCGCCGGGTTCGTGGCGGAGCCCCTAATTAGCTCCATCTCTGCAGGAGACCCCTGGGACCTCATTAGGCATTTCAATTAGTGAATAGCCAGAGCTGCGGAGGGAGAGGGGGCTGGGGGCCGTTTGATCAAGACGGCTACAATTAAGAAAGCGGACAGAGGTGACAGAAGTAACCCCGCTTCCAAAAAAGAGCGGGGAAAGCACCGAGCTGGCTCCCAGATGCTACCCGCGCAGCAGAGCAAGCTCTCCCAGAAGTTTGCTCTTGACAAGCTCTTAACGAGACATTCGCCAGCTCCCGGCAATAAAAACCCCATGATAGCCGCAGCGGGTCTAGGGCTGGGCTCGTCACAAAAATGGCACCCGTTAATGGAGGTTTTAAACCTTTTCTTACCGTACATCACGTTTCTGGACAGCGACGGGCTGGCGGGCGCATCCTTCCCTCTCCCTGTGCCGTTCCCGGTGCTCCCCCGCCGCCCCAAGGATGGCTCTGCCATCCCTGCTCACCTGGGGTATTCCCAGCCA
>NW_009601869.1:1637-3247 GCF_000690535.1 Cariama cristata | reverse complement strand
ACGGCAAACCCCAAACGAGCAGGTCCACCGCACCCCACCTCTGCGCAGCCGTGGCTTAGCCCCACGTGCTGTTCACGCCGTCTTGACCCGCGCATGCGAACGGCAACATCTGCCACAGCTGGAGAGCAACGGGGACCCCGTCATTGGCACGACGTCCCCCGTCCCAGATGTTTCGTGCCTCTCAGCTAAGGCAGAATCCGGCTGTCCCACCTCTCCCTGCTCTTTACAGCACGCTCTCCCTTCCTTCTCCTGCCGACTCCCCGTGGGACACCATTTCATTCCCCCCCTGACCTTTTCCCCTTCGTTGGATGCGGTTGGGATGCACCCCATGGAAAAAAGTCGTCTGCAAAGCAGGACCGGGGAGCGTACAGTGGCAGACGCCTCATTTTCTCAGGGCCCCAAAGGAAAAATCGGGAATCTTTGGCTGCAAAGTTGGGTTTTTTTTTTTGTTGCGAGTTTGAAAAGTGAATTCTTGTAACTGGGAAATAGTGGTAGAGGGCTGCCCCGGACCCCCACGCACGGCTCTCCTCTGCACCCCGGGGTGCCTGGCCCCACTTCAGCTCCCAAGTTAAGCATCATGAGAAACGTAGTCTAAAACTTGTCCAAAAAACAGAAGAGAGGGACTACCCGATCTCCTTGCCACAACAGCCCTAACTGAAACGCACTGAATACTCAGATTTTTCTGCGACAAACCCCAGATTTGTCCTCTTGTTGAGGCACCTTCCAAAGAAAACCCCGCTAAGGAATCGGTTCTCTATTGATAACCAGCCTGAACGCGACACTTTCATCTAGCCGTATCGCTGCGAGCATGAAGGCTGTACAGATACCACGGCCAGCCGGGTTCAACTAAGACAGCATCACCGCGTTCGCTTGAGACCGGAGCAACACGTAACCGGTCGTGCCCGCTTCTCCCGGAGGAGCCAAGCTCGGAGGGCTTTGGTGGCCAGTTGCTTCTGTTCTAGCAGGGGATAATCCGAGCCCATCTCAGTTTAGGAGCACGGCAAAAGCATCGGAACAGATGTTCCTTTTCTGTATGGGAAAACGCCGAGTAAAACAAAGAAATATTCGCCTGCTGAAGTCCAACATCTGTTTGAAGCTGTCTGGCTCCGGTTCAGACTTTAATTCTTGTGACAGGTCTCTTCATGCCTTTAATTTCCCATGAAATCTAATTCAAGAAGTTGTTTGTCCGCAGCCTGCTCCCGGTGTTGGGGAGAGCGAGGCTGCACGTGATCCAGACGTTCCTCGCAGAAAAGCAGTTTCTTGGAACAGCCTTTCTAAAAAAAAGCTACTTTTTGCCTCTTTTCAAATGACGGCCACGCACATTTTCAGCGACACTCTAATCCTCTCAGTCCTGGATCTCGCACAACCGCACGACACGCTATCAGGATACCATTAATTAAAGCATCGCGGCTGGTCCTCTTGGGCGCTGCTGTGGAGGACTCACGTCCTACCCCAGCATTTACAAATTTGTTCTTTGAAAGCAAGAGCTTTAAACAATTTTCGTGCGTGGAATGGAAACGCCTACCGAGTTCAGGGCTGTCTTGGGTGCAACAATGAATAAAGATGCTCCAAGTACTTCTCCGTGCCGGGAGGCTTTGCTGGTGGCCAAC
>NW_009601869.1:0-1622 GCF_000690535.1 Cariama cristata | reverse complement strand
CTGGGTCGTGTGCAGGCTCCTCTCGCCGCTCGAGGCTCTCAACGAGCCGGGACCCCGTAGGGCAATTGATTTAGTAGACATGGTGGCATCGGGTTGGACTTGATGATCTTTGAGGTCTCTTCCAACCGTAATGATTCTATGATTTTGGGAGCTACCGCCCAGCTGGGATGCTCTGAGCTGTGAATGTAAGCTGTCGCTTCCAGTCCATGAGATGATGCTCGGCTGGACGGGAGAAGCTGTGCTCCCGCTGTTTGCAGAAGTCGTCTGGAGCGTTCGCAAGGTGACGGGAGCCAGCATTTGCCCTGAATGCGTTGCTGGCGCTCGCACAAGGGCTCGAGGCTGTGCCCTCGTCTGCGCCCGTAGCTGGGGGCATCGCTCGGCTGTACTGCTTTGGTAGTTCTGCCCAGCTGCAATACGGAAATAGGAATCCTTGAATCCAGGTGTCGGCCGCTGGGGTTACAGATGCCAGCATCATCCCGTGCACAACATCTGGTAAGCGCGGATGCCGTCTTCCTGAAGGATGAGACACCAAGATGGTCCCTTTCCCCCTCTACCTGCACACGGGCATCTGCTGCGGCTCCAGTTTGATAACAATACTTCCCCAGTGGTTTCTCCCACCAGCTCGGCACTGGAAAAGAAAAGTGAAATGTCACAACAAGAGGTGAAAGTGTCATTTATTCCACCGAATGAGCGAAAGCACCCACCAAACTGCGAGCGGGAGGGCCAGGGGCCACGGGAAGGGCTCAGCCCATCACTGACAGTGATGGCTTGGACGTTGCCCACTGCCACGGGCTGGGAGCCCGAGGACCCCGTGGTCCCCACAACGCAGAACTGGTGCAGGTAGAGAGGAGCCAGGCTGGGCCCTGGGAAATGGAAACTGGCCCAGAAATTCAGAAAGGGGAACGAAACGAGACTACAAATACCACAGACCACCCTTGGGCAGGTGCAGCTTGGAATTAAACCTGCAACAGAAAACAGGATTGTGGCTTTCAACGGGAAAACTTTGAGACAGTTTTTTTCCTGTTAAAAATAAAGTGAGTCTGGATTAGCTCAAGTGTTGAACTGACCGAGAACTTAAGATCAGTTGAAAATCCCCTGGGTGACCCTGGGTTGCTTTTGTGCGGGTCCTTTTCCATCCTAATCTTGTCTTTTCATTCCCGGTTTGGAAGAAGCAGGCACAGGGCATCCTGCAGTTCCTGGCCGTGAGATACACATCAGTAACTCGCGCTCCTCGGCTTCTCAGGCACCCCGAGAACCGCGTTACCCGCTCCCCTGCATCCTGCTGCCTGTATCTCTCCAGCAAACCATACACTGCCTGCTCGCTCCATCCCAGGTTCGTGACGGACACCTCAAGATCGCCCCGTGCCCATCAACGGAGGTGTCTGGGTGATGCTTTCAGGCTGGGGCCGTGCCCGGCCCCGTGCCCCGCTCTGGGGCTGGACCAGAGCCCCATCCTGAGAAGCTTCTCCGGGCACGGTGAAGCTCGAGCGCTGGCAGGGCGAAGGCGGCGATGGGCAAGGTGTGAGCTCTCCCCCCACTGACCACGCTCACGCAGCAAGTTGCAGCTGTAGTTTTATTTCCTTTTGTGAAAAATAACAGGGTTTCAAGGGGAAAAACCCCCC
>NW_009601868.1:42429-48265 GCF_000690535.1 Cariama cristata | reverse complement strand
CCTCCTCCCGGTTAAACGTGTGATGCCGGTGAGAGCTGAGGTGCAGCCTGGGTGGCAATAACCTCTGCTTGGCGCAGGCTCTCCTTGCCAGAGCCAATTCGTGTTGCTCTGCTCTTCTGTGGCGTTATAATATAATTTCATCAGGTTTGGGTTTGTTTGTGGGGGTTTTTTTTTGGTTTTTTTTTTTTTTTTAAGAGGATGTAATTTCTAACATACAGCCATATGTATCTATATAATGGGCCAGATTCATCCTTGACTGATACCCAGTTGCAAATAATTTGTTGAAGTCCATCTCAGCTTAACTTTCTTGGCCCAGTATCTTTTCTTTCTTTGTGTATGTTTTTAAATGGGCTTCTCCCTCTGTGCTGTTTAGCTCTGGGGACGAAATTCTTCTCTTGGTTGCACAGATGTAAAAGCAGAATACTTATGTGGGTATAAGTAATGTTGCTGGGTGAGAGTAGAAAGAAGGGTGGAACTTAACCTCGTAATAGTACTTTCTAGCTATTAAATATATCAAGGCTGTCTTTGTAAGCAATATACTATTCCAAATAAGGTTATATGGATTAGTTCTCTGGGTTGCAAGTCTTAATCAAAATCAGCTGACTTTAAACACTGTCTTAAAACCACAGCTAGTCAGTGGTCTTGAGAGTCTCTGCTTTTAATTCAGCTTTGATGTGAATTTGGTGAAGACAGCTTCATTGACTTTACTGGTGTTATACTCGCACAGCAGAATATGTGTCAGTAAGGTCTGATACTCCTTTTCTCAGATCTCTGTATAATAGTTCATCCTTTGAATAATACCTGTTTTACCAAGGGTAGGATTCATCTCACGTAACTTTTCTCAGGTTAGGTGGCTAGTCTAAAGCAGTCTTGTTTTTTTTCTGTAGTCATCTCCGGAGAATAATTCATCTTGCTTCTCTCTGGATAGACTAGGTTTCTCTCAAAGCACTGCTAATTCTCCACTGTCAGTAGGGGAAGCCCAGGAGACTGGCATATGATAGTTGCCTGTGTTTTAGATGGCTAAAGTTAAATGAGATGAATCCCACTTTAGAGTACAGTGGTGCTCGAACTGGATACCTATTGTACTGCGTTTTGTGCAGCCCACAGCTAGAGATATCCCAGTCAGCCAAACTGGTGAACGAGGCTGTTCAGATGACACTTGGAAGCACCATCTTCTCAATTTCATGTTATAAATGACGGTTCATCGTGTTAGCCTGCCCTTCTGCCATTTACTGCTCATGGTGGTTTTGGCGTAGAAGCCCTAAGTATGTAGCTTATCTGTTACTTGTTTTATACCCTGCGATATTCCCTGTAATGCATAACTTGTTATTGTGTTAATTCACACTAAAGAGGCCAGAAAGCCAACTAAGATATGAGCCTCAGTTTCTATCTGACTCCCCAGTTTCTAGCTTTCTGCAAGGGTTCTCCTTAATAATCTGTCTCATTCATACTTTTAAGTTTTTCTGAGCCTGGACCCTCCCCCGGCCAACATTACCTAATGGAGCTGGAAAATCTTCCCCTAGCTTTTAGTGCCTTTGGCAGTACCTAGAACAGGTAAAATGGAAATAGTAATTTTGTTTTCCAGTTGCAAGAAAACAATTTAAGCCTTCTTTTCCTTTCAGTATCAAAATTTTAGGAGGAGCTACCAGGCTCTTAAAAGAACTCAGTGTATCACTGCTTTACTGTTGCCCCATGCTACAAAATTAAACAGCCTTTGTATGTGAAAAATTTTTTAAAACCCTTCCCTGCTTATTAAAGATGCCCTTGTTAGAGCTGTCTTGAGCAAAAGGCATTATAAATGTGAATGCAAATGGAATTTTTCACAATGTCAAACTAAGACTTTATTTGAAAAGTTATAGCAAAAACATTCCGAGAATTTTATGGTTATAATCCATGAAGTTTTGACAGTCCTTTCGCACTTACAGAATGTAAATGCATATATAATGTACACATATATAGGGAAAATTACAGAAGGAAGATATTATTTGGTCTAAGAGCTAAATAGGAGCCAAGCTGGGACCTTTTACCCTAAACCGTACCCATTTGTGTCTTGCATGTTAGTGATTTGATAGCACATAGTCAATAGAAATATCAGTCTAGCATTTTCCTCTTAAAAGATAAACCTGCCTCGCCGCACAGGTCAATCAGAGAAAAATCAAAGAATAACCTTTTATAATTTTAACAGGACGGACGTTTCCAAAGAAGGGTCAGACGTGTGTGGTGCACTACACAGGTAAGGCCTGTTCTGAATATTCTCTTGATACCAACTGCCTAGCATTCAAGGGTGGTTTCCCATTTCAAATGTGTTTGTTGTATTTTTTGCTTTGTTCTGTCACTCATAATCCATTCGATTACGTTCTGATGGGTTTCTGGAGTATTTCACTGCTGCCTGAGCAGTTCTGAGCAGTATCTAGATGTGCATGCAGGCAGATCTGCCAAGTGTAGCATTCAGTGGTGAGAGGTTAACAGATGAAGCCATGGACCTGATTCTTTAAGCCATCATACTAGCTAATGAAATAAAGTATGAAACAGTGATATTTTTGCAGCCTCTGATCTTGATACAGACAATTAATGATTGTGTATATCTTAAAAGCTGGTGTCTATCTATTGGCAGTATAGATAATATTCATTCATATGAATTCATATGAATATCATATGAATAATATTCATTCCAGATTGAAGAGATCAAGACAAGATCTATTTAACACCTGCTTTATGGACTTGTATGAATCTTAAGTGGCGAGTTGGTTAACAGAGCTTTTATGCTGCACCTTTGCGCAAAGGGAAAATGTCCTTTAAATCAGTTTGTAATGTTATGTTTTGTATATAGTTATTTAAATTGTCACAAGAACACAAAGACCTCTGCAGTCCGAGTCCCCAGCTGGGAAGTTCACATCAAGAGCTGCCATTTTATGTGATCTTTTCCTTAAGAAGGCAAAACGTAGGTGATGTGGGGATTGACAACTGCTGGTCTGGGCCTAGATCTGCGAGGTAATGTTTTCCTCTAGCTTTCAGTATTATAGGAAAGTTCTCACTGGTAACTGTTGCTCTCTTTCAGTTTTGTACTTGCTTCTGTAGCTTACAGCTGGAACAAGGTGGGAACACTTTCCAGTAAATATAACTAATGAAGTAAACCTATTTGTACTTTCAAGAAGCTTTTTGATATAGTTTCAATAAATCCACTCTTCAGAATGTTATATAGGAGTTAGCGCACCGGCTTGTGGTATAGGATGTCTGGGTTTAAGCTCCTGTACGTTTGTATATTCAGAGTATTTTGATCTGATGAAGATTTCTAGTTTGAATTAGAATTAAACAGATAGATCTCCCATGCCAGTCTCAGCTCTTACAGACTTTCCCCTGCAACTTAGATCTGAAAATAGATATTTTGAAACTATTTTTGTGAAGATGATGAAAGATACATTTCTGTTTTGGTCCAAACTTCAAAAGTTTTTATGAAATAAAATTGTCACCTCCTACCCCCAGTTAGTTTGAGATAAATTTAAATGTCAGAACTGAAATAGGCAAAAAAATTTGAGGCCAGTGGCTCCCACAAAGCGTAATTTTGCTGGATAACTTCAGAGAGAGTGTGAATGGTAAATGTGGTAAGATAACAAGATGCTGCATTGATATTAGATACTATCTTAGATGAGGCTATCATAAGCTGGCTTCGACATAAAAGACTTCATGAAAACTCATTATATCAATCTCCAGTGTAAACTGCGCTTCCTCCATTGCTCTGCAACCTCTCTAACTCCTAGATTAGAACAAATATCAGAAAAATCTCATCATCTCAATTCCAGTGCTGTTGCAATGTCTAAGCAGTCTTTGGTGGTAATACTTTTAAAGGGAGCCCATGGTTAATGGATAAAATGTTTTCTTCCAGTGATCTGTAAAGCATGTTGGAAAGATGACATATGAATGTCAACTTTTAATTTAAAACTATTTTATCTGAATACAATATAACTTCTTCTTATACTGATGCGATCCCAGATATGTCTGGGATTCATCTTGAAATGATCTCTGTCTTATTTATACGATCTCATTAGGCCTCCCTGTACTTAAGGCTTATCCTCACCACATTCCTGTGAGTCCTGCTTTAGGAAATGGGTAGCTAAGTTACAGACATGTCCACAGAGATGTCCAGAACATCTGTTTTGTCACCTAAAATGGGTGTTAGGAAAAATTAAGACACATAGGTGCAAGGAAATGATCTAGAAATCCTGCTTTCCAGAGCTGCTTAATACTGGGAGCATATAAAGCTCGCAAGTTGTCTCCATGTTCAGCCTATATGTCAGTCTGGAGCTAGGCACAGATACCTGTAGGGAGGTGTTGCAGTTGGGGAAGTGAAGGAACCATGCACTGACTAGACTCCACCAAGATGTAGAGATCATTTGGATCCCCAGAAAAGCCGAACCTCACTGGAGTGCTCTAAGCACAGCTCTGAATCCAGCATCAAGCACAGCAGAGACAGCAGCCACTTTCAGTGAAAAACCTGGCCTGTGGGAGCCCACTTTACATGTAATAACTGAACAGTTGTTTCAGGCACAGCAAACTTATGCTCAGTTGCCTTTTCCAACAGAAGAGGGTTATAGCTCTATTTGCCACATCCTTAACTGCAACTATCACATTCCTGGGGAGGAGAAAGCTGAGGTTTTCTACTCCCTCCAGTTTAGCTTGGGACATTCAGCAGTGAATGCAAGAGCCATGGGCAAGAAAAGGAGCAGGCAAGAGGGTGAGTAATTGGTTCAGGCACTTATGCAGCAGTATTGAAGGAGTTGCATTCCAGTCGCTGTCTTCAGGGATTAATTTTGTGTTTTGCTTTGATTTTTTTTTTTTTTTTTTTAAATCCAATGATTTTCCCGTACAGTGGTGCCTAGTCTTGACAGCTTGGTAGACCATGTAACTTCTTACAGTGGACCTTCCACTGTCATACCAACGCACACACTATGTGGTGATACAGCTCCTTAGCGCAAACATGATTAGTTCCATGATTCCCTGAAGGGCTAGGTTTTTGCACATGCATAGAAAAAACATTGCCTATCCACTAATTATTCATGTCTGGAGAGTTTCCAGCAAGGAGGAGGAGAAGACTAGAAGGGACTTGCTTCTGCCAGAGCAAGTTATGAAATTTTAAGGCAATTCAAATGAGGAGTGGGCTGTGGGCTTAATTTTGTCTTACTTCCCCATCTTGCCTTCCCTCTCCAGGAGTCTCATAGATGTGCATTTACCGTGTGATAGGGAGTGATGGCAGAGAGCATGGACAGGAGGGGACTGCTGGCACTACAGGAGTAAAAGGCTTGTAGCTTGCTTCTGAGGCATCTTTGGGAAAAAGGTTTTTAGGAGCAAGCTGTCTGCATGAGTTGTCCTGGCAGTCCATGTGGAAAAAGTCCAGAGAGAACCAAAGGCTGGCACCCTAGATATTTGGTAGAATTTTAGAGTCCTGTCTGCTCATCCTCCAGGATCTTATGATTCATGCATTGCCAAGGTAGGGATTCAGCAGAGTAGTTTCTAGTCTGATGACCCTACATGTTCTGGAGAAGTGGGAAGTGAGAACTGGAATCTCCTCAAGATGAAGGAGAACTGTGACTGAGTTTTACACTTCTGCTGTCAGTGCTGCAGCTATTAGGCTGTTATCTGTGGCAACTTTGCCTCTTTCTCTCCTTGTTTGACGAGATGCATAATCTCAGGAGCAGACTTTGTGGTCTGATTCCCAAATGCGTTGTGATGCCTTAATGGACAGACCTAAGTTCTGGTGGCAGCAGGAGTTAAGGTGCAACCTCACTGAGGAACAGTTTAGAAAGAACCTCCTAGTTTAAGCAAATATTTTCCTTTTTTG
>NW_009601868.1:23933-42418 GCF_000690535.1 Cariama cristata | reverse complement strand
CCCCCCCTCCCCTCCCCGAGATGTAGTTCTTGGCTGCTTTACAATTAGAGCAAGATTTTTGGATTACCCTTCAGAAGTACCTGATTGCCCTTTCTGACTACATAAGACGCCTTAGTGCCTAACTTTGGTACTGTAAATCACCTGCTAATTTTTCAGCTTTGCACAGCCTGAGTTAAGTACACAAATAGATGCTCCAGATCATTGCAGAATATTAGATAGGAGGACTGTCATAGAACATGAAACCTAGTCCTGATCTTAGTATATGGTGGAAGAACGTGATCAGATTCCTGTATGTTTTATATTTAAGAAATACAACAAATACAATAATTTCTTCTTATCATCCAGCAATCTGTGTTGTGTCTCAAAAGTTACCTGACACAATATTAAGATAATGGGATTAATAAAGTAGCGCGTTGGCACTGAAATGCATTTCCAGCAGCAATAGTTTATGTCACGTTTTTGTCAGAGATTTCATTGAGCAAGCTTCTGAAAGCCTTTGGCAATCTGCTTACTCCTTCTGTTTTCCATCTGCAAAATGATAGTTGTACTTTGTTGGCCTTGTGTAGATAGATTGCAAGCAATTTGAGGTATGAACTGCCTCCTTCTTCATGCCTCACGTAATGGCGTCCTAATCTTGATTGGGTCTTCAGGTTACGTTGTAGTACTGATAGTAATACAAGTAAACAAATTACAGTGTCATTAGTCCTGGAGTGTATCAACAGAATTGAGGCATTTTCTGCGGTATTGTTCCCTGTGATTTAAATTTGTTGGCTCTGGCAATAGGAATTAGCAGTGCAGAATTTTCGAAGATTTATGAAAGTGATACAAGACATGACTTTCAGTTAGAAATGCCCCTAAACAAAACCTTTGCTGAGGTTGTGAATGATCTGTCTAGAGACTGTGGGGTAAAACCTGTGCTCTGGGAATCTGAATCCCATTCCTGTCCTTCCTGCTGGATGATGGTGTGCCCTCAAACAAGCTTTGTGTATACTGGTCCCACGTGTGCTCTTAACAGTGAGGGGGCAGCTTTTTTTCCAAGTTATTTGGAACTGACATTCTCTTGAGTTGTCATATGTAGCTTGTGGCAGAGCTGAATTCTTAACATCTTCATCTTTCTCCTTGGCCACCTGTATATCTGTGATAATAATACAATTACCCTTTTTGAGGAACTGATGATGTTCAGTATCTGTAGCATGCTGGAGCAGACTTGTTTGAGTGAGACTATAAAGGGACATTACATCATTAATTACTTATTAATTTGGATTTCTATCAGAGAAGATTTTCCATAGACATTTTAGGCTAGGGCAATGGCCATAAGAATGCACCAAAAAAATTTTGAAGAGACTAGACTAGAGTAGACTAGAATATTTCAGTTGGAAGGGACCTACAATGATCATCTAGTCCAACTGCCTGACCAATTCAGGGGTGACCAGAAGTTAAAGCATGTTATTAAGGGCATTGTCCAAATGCCTCTTAAACACTGACAGGCTTGGGACGTTGACCACCTCTCTAGGAAGCCTGTTCAGCGTTTGACCACCCTCTCAGTAAAGAAATGCTGCCTAATGTCTGGTCTAAACCTCCGCTGGTGCAGCTTTGAACCATTCCCGCACATCCTGTCACTGGATTCCAGTGAGAAGAGATCAGCATCTCCCTCTCCAGTATTTCAGTACTTAGTTGATTTGTCATGCAGAACAGCAGAAGTGCCTGAGGACTGGAGGAAAGCTAATGTCACTCCAGTCTTCAAAACGGGAAAGAAGGAGGACCCAGGGAACTACAGGCCAGTCAGCCTTACCTCCATCCCTGGAAAAGTGATGGAGCAGCTCATTCTGGATGTCACCTCTAAGCAGGTGGAGGAAAAGAAGGTTATCAGGAGTAGTCAACATGGATTCACCAAGGGGAAGTCATGCTTGACCAATCTGATAGCCTTCTACGATGGCATGACTGGCTGAGTAGCTGAGGGGAGAGCAGTGGATGTTGTCTACCTTGACTTCAGCAAGGCTTTTGACACTGTCTCCTATAACATCCTCATCGGTAAACTCAGGAAGTGTGGGCTGGATGGGTGGACAGTGAGGTTGGTTGAGGACTGGGTGAATGGCAGAGCTCGGAGCGTTGTGATCAGCGGCGCAGAGTCTCTTGGAGGCTTGTAGCTAGTGGTGTTCTCCAGGGGTCAGTTCTGGGTCCACTCGTGTTTAACTTATTTATCAATGGCCTGGATGAAGGGACAGAGTGTACCCTCAGCATGTTCGCTAGTGGGAGGTGACACGCCAGAAGGCTGTGCTGCCATTCAGCGAGACCTGGACAGGCTGGAGAGTTGGGCGGAGAGGAACCTGATGAAGTTCAACAAGGGTAAGTGTAGGGTCCTGCACCTCAGGAGGAATAACCCCATGCACCAGTACAGGCTGGGGGCTGACGTGCTGGAATGCAGCTCGGGGGAGAAGGACCTGGGAGTCTTGGTGGGCAACAAGTTGACCATGAGCCAGCAATGTGCCCTCAAGGCCAAGAAGGCCAATGGTACCTTGGGGTGCATGAAGAAGAGTGTGGCCAGCAAGTCGAGGGAGGTTATCTTCCCCCTCTGCTCTGTGCTGATGAGGCCACATCTGGAGTGCTGTGTCCAGTTCTGGGCTCCCCAGTTCAAAAAAACCCCAAAAAACTACTCGATATAGTCCGTGGAGGGCAACAAAGGTGATGAGGGGACTGGAGCGTCTCCCTGATGAGGAAAGGCTGAGCTAGCTGGGTCTATTCAGCCTGGAGAAGAGAAGACTGAGAGGGAATCTCATAAATACTTACAAATACTTTAAAGGCAGGTGTCAAGAGGATGGGGCCAGACTCTTTTCAGTGGTGTCCAGCGGCAGGATAAAGGGCAACAGGCACAAACTGAAACTCAGGAAGTTCCATCTGAATCTTCTTTCCTCTTTGAGGGTGGGAGAGCAGTGGAAGAGGCTGCCCAGGGAGGCTGTGGAGTCTCCTTCTCTGGAGATACTCAAAACCCGCCTGGATGTGATCCTCTGCAACTTGCTGTAGGTGACCCTGCTTTGGCAGGGGGGTTGAACTGGATGATTTTCAGAGGTCCCTTCCAACCCCAACCATTCTGTGATTCTGTGATTTTTAAATTTTTTTCTAAATGCTTAACATGAAATTCCCTATTGAAATAAATGAATACTATTCCATTTATTTCAGCTGAGCTGTACAAATTCATACAGTTTTAGGAAGCAGGCCTTTATTTAAAGCAGAACAAATGATTAATTGTTCTTTTCCTAGTGATTTGAGGACCAACTCGTATCATCTTCTTTTCCCATATATTACCAAAATCACTCTATATTGTTTCTTTAGCTTTGGCAGTGGTATAGCATTGAGAGTTATGGTTTTGTCTGTGAAGTTGAAAGCCTTTTTCTTTTTACCTTTTTTAAAATAAGAAAAGCATACTGCATAGATGCAGATCAGCAGTAATTTATAGAATATACTTGATTTATCATGATTAAAAAAAGCATTTTCCATTTAACACAATACAAATATAATGTGATTCCCTTGAAATAACTCTTGCCAAAAAGAGAACAGATCTGCCTATTTTTCTTGGATCAAAATCAACCCAGTCTTGAGTGTATGTAGTAATAGCCAGAGATTTGTCTGTACTGACATACTCTGAAAAAGACGAACATAAATTCAGAATAACTTCGCAGAGTGTCATATATTTGTCTATGAGCCTCGATATCATGTACATTATATGAGCCTTGATATAATGTACATATCCAGTACATGAGACTGGATGTACATTAGCTTTGTCTGAAAGCACTTTGTGCCAGGTAAGTACAGAAGTATGTTATTTCTCTGGTCCCACTTTCAGAAGCATCTATACCACTTCAGTGGGAGCTGTGCTTGTGTATCTGTGGAAAAAATTGAACTGAGTAAGGAATTTAATCAAAATTCTTTGTCTCCTGGAAGCTGTCTAGCTGGGTTTGGAAGAGGATAGTGAACACTGCAATTAGATTTATCATTAATAAGAATTGTATTGTAACAGACATTATAATTGAGCCTTGAATTATAGCCAGCTAAATCTTGCTTACCTCGGAATAGCTTAATTGTTCTATCAAGCATGTTCTCAAGATATATTATAGCAGGAGGGTGTGATGTCTGTCCATCTTTTGGGGACTGCCAATTTTCTGTATCTTTTTGCTTGAAGTAATCTCTTCAAATTGCCCTGGCTTGAAAGGTTTAAAGCGTTTTACTTCTGCAGAGATCTTGGTGACTGCTAAGCACTTGTAAGCATCCTTTCTCTTTGGTGAATCATAACTGCAAAAAGTAGTTTTAGTCCTCAGTGAAAAACGTGGTGTTTTGCTGCCCCTCAGAAACGATTTTTGAGTCTTAAAACTCTCTTGATAAAAGGAATAAAACTCTCATCTTTGCTTATGTAATGTAGATTGGTTAGCTCTGGAAATATTTTAGCGGCAACTTCAGCCTGATAGTGATCAGAGTCCAGAAGCAAAAGTTCAAGGAGAAGAGATTTCTCCTACGTGTTTTGCTGCCAGCTTAGTGACTGATTTCAGGTATGTTACTTGCTCTTTCATTTTTTAAATTTGACAGAAAAGGGGGCTGTGCCTCTCAAAATTGTCATGAAGTTAATGTTTGCAGGTACTGTGAGACTCACTGTAAGAAGAGGCTATTGACGTGAAAAAATTATTTGATAAATAAAAAAGGTTCCAAGATTTGTAAGAAAAAATGTAGCAGCTTCAGCAGCTGAATTAGTGAGTTTAAATTGAACATACCAGATTGTTGCCTGACAGAAAAGGACCAGCGTAATAAACTGTAGCCTCAAGTTTCCCAGTTGCTCCTCCTTTGCACTGAACGCTGTGTTACTGTGTACTGTGCACATCGGTTTCACTGAAATTACTTGTGGTATTAGATGCTATTGAATGTGAGTAAGTGAAACAGAAAAAGAGTGTGAAATTATCCCACAGCATTCTTATTGGCAACCTCAGCTGAGAAGTGATGGTTTGACTAAGAATTGGAAGCTTCTCCCCTTAAAGGTGGTCCCCATGGCATTGAGATGTTATTTGGACAGCTGCTAATATGCTTTGTGCAAAGAAAGGGGAGAATTCGAGATTGCCTGTAAACACTGTCTTATGTTCGTTTAGGAAAAAGACAAGATGAGTTTCTTTTTTGCAGAGCAAAGAAGGTTATAACGAGATTTCTTCAAGATAGCATAGATGGGCACTTTCTTGCCTGACAGAGACTTCTCTGTCAGCATAAAACATGCTGAATGATTTGGTGAGTGCTAGCTTCGATTTTGGAGCACCTACTAACCTCTGCAGGATTTCCTTTCATGGAGGGATTGTAGTGTCATGCTCCCTTCCTATTGTTCATAGAAATGAAACTGCTAGCAAATAATTAAACCTCCTACTCCTACCTTACAAAAGCATTGAAGTGAATTTCAAGATATTTTAAAAAAAGTTTAAAAGCAGATTATGTAAAATACCAGAGAACTAATAGCCTCTGTTCATCAAGTTTTTAAAAGCTCAGAACTGATCCGAAACAGTGCTACCTTTTAGAAAATTAGATTGCTGTTTTCAAACAAAGTATTTTTGCTGGGTCCTCTTTGCAGTTATTTTCAATGATCCCAGTGTGCCACTCTGTACCTACTTACAGCTCATATGTGTATTTAAGGACTAGGACCTGAAAGGTTTGGATCAATTCTTGATCATTAGAATTCCAGGTCCTCACACGAATGACATCATTTTCTAATAATTTATGCCCCCGAAAATCAAAGAATTGCTGAAACAACTGCGCAATGAATAGTATTTGTTAGTGTTAAACATACAAATGATTACTACATCAGCTAAATGAGAAACTCGATCAGCTGGCACCAGTGATAAGCTTGTCTCCCTTTATTGACAAAACAGAACTGACATTACTGTATTTACATAATGAAGAAGTCTAAATTGAGAACTTAGTTACCTTAGGCTACCTAAATAGTTAGCCTTTGGATATCCCTCTCTCCCTGTTCATTAGATAAAGAGCTTAATACAGTTCCTAAGTCAGGCAACTCAGCTAGGCAGGGTTTGTGGAAGGGGTAATATTTTCTTAATGAGACAACATGCGGTGTCATCTATCTGCAGTGGTTGCATGGCAGCCACATTTCAGGTGTGTTGCCGGAGCAGTTGCTGTGTGGCCAGAGATCTCTGCAGGCTTGTGGTCTTCAGAGCTCAGTGGGTTGGTCCTAGTGCTGCAGTGATGTGTGTGGGAGATCCCTGGGGAGGAGCAGTGCCAAGGAGCTCACACAGTACCCATCTTTTGGCGCTGGTAAGCAATTGAATGGGTGGCCTTGGAGGAAACGCATAGTGCTGCGGGAAGCAACGATTCGGCATTGGCATGAGTTCTGCTGAGTCTTCCTGAACCAATGCCAAGGGGCTGCAAGGGGGCTTTATATTGAAAGTGACATCTCTCAATTGAGACGTGTTATTTGGCTTTAGGTACTCAAGGGCATTGTAAATCTTACTGAATTTTTTTTCACAAGGCTGCTGGCTGCAGAAGTTTGTACTCCCTTGCACATCACTCAATGTGAGGGATCTTAAATGTTGTAGCCATGGTGTGACCAGGCAGAGCCAGTGGATCTTTGTAGTTGACACAGCAGCAGATCCATGCCATCAGGCAGTGTAGTCCTTTATCTCCCATGCAACATCCTGGGTCCTCTAAAACTCAGTGTTACAGCAGTGGTTATGAGGCACATTTGATTTGTAGCTCTCCCTCTGTTTCTTCTTATGGTATCTCAAGTCTGGTTTCCCCTTCCAGATCTTTTCCATTTAATCCTGCATAGTTATTGGTTCTTAGTTGTCTCTTCCTGCTCTAAATCAGTTCCATTTGCACATTTAATGATTCAGCTACCTTGATTTAGCAAGATTATCTTCTTTTATTCTGTTCTCAGTGAGAAATTGAAGACTTTTGGTTTGGTAAGGGTGGTTTCCTTCTGGACAGAGGAAAAGACCTAACACTTAATGGGTTCATTTTCCAATCTGTGATTGCTATAAACAGTACACTCTCTGGTGCGTTGGTTCTGTCTAGTTTTAAATGACCAAAGCAATAATGCTATTTTGGTACTTCCAAACCCATTGAAGTTGCTGTTGTTGCAACATTAAAAGTAGCAGCTTTCTGTTGAAATTCTTTAGCCTGCATTAGAAAAAACAACCAAAACCAAATCACAAAACAAACAAGTGGTTGTTTGGAAATTACACTGTAATACTATATAGGATTGTACTTATGGGAACTTATGTTTTCATTCTCCTCTGTGGATAAATTTCTGTTTATGCTGTAAGCAGGGATTTCCAGGAAGAGGGGAGGGCCTTGTACTTTGGGAGGTGAAATGTAGCCATATCTAGGGCACATAAAAGAAAATAGAAGAGTCACACAGTGGACAAGTTCCTGAGGCATCACCATGGAGTGTTGCCATTTCCAGAGTGGAATGTACAATTTTCAGCCTGAAGAATTGAAGTAAATTTTTGTTATGGTGAAAACTAATTTTGGTGGAAAAGCCTTTCCCACAAACTTTATTTTGAAGGTTGAGGATCTGAGACTGAAATTCATAGGCTAGCTGGCAACTCTATATCATAGAATCAAAGAATGGGTTCGGTTGGAAGGGACCTTTAAAGACTATCTAGTTCCAAGCCCCCTGCCATAGTCAGGGACACCTTCCACTAGACCAGGTTACTCAAAGCCCCATTTGACCTGGCCTTGAACACTTCCAGGGATGGGGCATCCACAGCTTCTCTGAGCAACCTGTTCCCATGTCTCACCACCCTCATGGTAAAGAATTTCTTCCTTATATATAATCTAAACCTACCCTCTTTCAGTTTAAAACTTGCCTCTTGTCTTGTCACTACAGGCCTTGGTAAAAAGTCTCTTTCAGTCTTTCTTGTAGGCCCTCTTTAAGTACTGAAACTCTGCAATAAGGTCTCCCAGAGCCTTCTCTTCTCCAGGCTGAACAACCCCAACTCTCTCAGCCTTTCCTCACAGGAGAGGTGTTCCAACCCTCTGGCCGTTTTCATGGCACTCCTCTAGACCTTCTCAAACAGGTCCATGTCTTTCCTGTACTGGGGACGCCAAAATCGGATGCAGTAATCCATCCTGGTCAGGATCTCATGAGAGCAGAGTAGAGAGGGAGAATCACCTCCCTCAACCTGCTGGCCACGCTTCTTTTGATGCGGCCCAGAGTACAATTGGCTTTCTGGGCTGCAAGCACACATTGTCAGCTCAAGTCCAATTTTTCATCCACCAGTATCCCCAAGTCCTTCTCTGCAGGACTGCTCTCAAGCCATTCATTCCCCAGTCTATTGATATTGGGGATTATCCTGACCCATGTGCAGGACCTTGCACTTGGCCTTGAACTTCATGGGGTTCAAAGGGGCCCACTCCTCAAGCCTGTCAAGGTCCCTCCAGATGGCATCCCTTCCCTCCAGTGAATCAACTGCAGCACTCACCTTGATGTCATCCGCAGACTTGCTGAGGGTGCACTCAATCCCACTGCCTATGCCATTAATAAAGATATTGAACAGTACCGATCCCAATATGGACCCTTGAGGGACACCACTTGTTACTGATCTCCATTTGGACATCAAGCCGTTGACTACATCTCTTTGAATGTGGCTGTCTGGGTTCAGACAATTCCTTATCCATCAGGTATTCCATCCATCAAATCCATACCTCTCCAATTTAGTGACCAGGATTTTGTGTGGGACCATGTCAAAGGCCCTACAGAAGTCAAGATAGATGACATCAGTTGCTCTTCCTTTGTCCACCAATACAGTCATTCCATTGTAGAAGGCCATCAGGTTAGTCATATTGGTCTGAGCTAAAGTATTGTATATTAACCAAAATTTGTGACAGTACTTAAAGTTGTGAATGTGAATTTTACAGCTCAGGCTTATCTTCAGTTGTAATCTGAATTAGTCTGACATGGTTTCTGCCCATTTTCATTGTAAGAGAAAATTATTTTTTCTTATTAGGAAGTTATTCTGTCTGACCCTGCTGTAACCCTTTCTTGTCTTTCTTGTTTGAAAGTTATACTACATGATGGTCACCCTACTACACATGTGCAGCCACATTAGGAGCATCCAACCATAGTTTGCAGTACCTCTATACCTGACCACTATCCACACACTTAAATTACAGAGTAAATGCAGAATTACATGTAATCGTCTCTCATTCTGAAACTGTTCTCCTTTTTTCTGGAAGAAGTTGAGAGAGTAATCACAAAGACTAACTTTAACCATATGGGGAGAAGTCTTCAATGACATCTGTCATTCATGGAGAGGACGGATCTTTTCTGCAATGTCATGCGGAAATGCCTGACCTTGGCTTGGGCTTGAGATGCCTCTCTGGAAGTGTCTCTCTCCACTGATGAGAGCAGGAGATGCTCCTCTGTCGCGCTGCCTGTGTGACTACCCCCCACACCCTCCCTGTCCCACAGTGGCCAGCTGGCAACAACTCCGGAAAAGCTATGGCTGTGTCTGTCCCGCCCTGCCAGGGGAGTTGCTGGAGTGCACAGACAGCCCCATCAATAGCTTTCGTTTTATGCTCTCCTTTGAATTTTCTTCTGGTGTTGTTTGTCACCTTGTCTTCAGTCAAATAAATAGCAGGGACAGGTTTACAGCTCTTCCTTAGGTCAGTCAGCAGTCCTTCTGCACAGCACAGCTGAGGGCTATCATCTAACGTGGGCTGAGCCCGTTTTGTCATGTCCTACCTTTTCCTGGCTGGAACTCAGAAGTCATGGCCTTTTATATCTGAACGCTGGGGACTTCCAGAGCCTGTAACTATAAGAAGAGGTGTTGAAAAGGCATTGGAACAGGATGGAAGTGCCTCATTAAAAAATCATCCTTTCTTGTGCCATTAAGACTTGTTCTAGTGAAACCATTTATATAGCTCATCTCCTTTTCAACATTTATTCAGATTCCTGGCTGGGAGTGTAGGAGTTTTAAATGCTTATGAGTCAAATGCAAATTCAGGGTTGATACAGTCATGAAGAGCTGCCATCATTAATTCCCTGTGGACAACTTAAAAAGTTGAATCTGATCAAAGTGCTACACCCTTCATTCATAAATCCCGTTGGAAAGGGAAAAGCATTGTTTACTCGCCTTTAGAAGAGAGAGACATTCAGAAAGGAAATTATTTGTCCAGGGAACACAGCAAGCTTCTGATAAAGCTGGGGGTAGAAATTCATGTGCTTTTAAAGTCCTTATCTATTATATTTATCTATCTATTTACCTATTACATTATCAGCCTATATATTATATATGTATAAGCTGTGTCAACTCTGTGGAAGAGCTGTTTCTTTTTTTCCAGACCTCAGAAGTGTTTAACTTTTGAGAACTCACTATTTAGATTAAGATGAATGGTGGAAAATCACAAAGTACTTTAGTTTTTAATAGGTTTTCTGTCTTTCTCTAGCCAATCCTGATTTGATTGTTTATATAAGCATTGTAAACAGATTAAGGGCTCAGTCCTTCCCTGCTGTCAAGAATAATAGGGGATTTGATTGTAATGATTCACTTTATTTCAATAAAGTAACTAAACCTTGCAATACACTGATTCACTAAAACTGCAGAGTCGTTTCTGAACTGCTTTCCTAAGACTTGCCATCATGGCACTTTCAAAGCTCTTCTTCAGATGCAAAAGTTTCTAAAGCATTTGGGAAAATTATATCAGACAAAGTAGACTGGACCTGAGAGAGATTGTAGCTATAAATGCAGGCGCCAGAGGTGATGGAGAGCTGAAAAAGGATTTGCCTTGCAGAAAAAGAGAAATGAAATCTTGGGCTGGAATTTTTCCCTGCATGAGCGTGGGAAGAAGCAATGACTGACTGCAAAACTCCTCCGTACTGTAATGGAGTTATACAACCTGTAATCTTTCTATTATTCGGTCTGTCACCGTAGGACTGGCCCATTTGCAGACTACAAAGCATTTAAATGATGACAGCTGTATTAGGCAGTAAGCGACATGGTTAGCCATTGTGTTTATAGAGGGCAGCAAGATAAGAATAGCTCCCAGTCTTCCTTACTTGCCACACTTACTTTAGATTTCGGACACCTCTGTATGTTTTGTGGACAAGTAGCTGTGTTGAAAAAGCAGGGGGTACTAGGGCAATAGTTATCTTAGCTCTTCTTTTTCCCTTGAGAAACTGATGTACAATACAGGCCAAGAGGGTGTCAGCTGATAAAAGCCAGACACATGTGAAGTGTTCTCTGGATTTGATGTCAAGGAGACTGCCATCCAAGAGAAACCGGACATTGTCCAGCAGGATCATGAATGAATGAATGAATATCTCCAATGTGCTCTTCCACTGCACCCTCCTGTTACTCTCTTACTATGTGTAGGACCACCCTTCTTCTAGTTTTTCTTCAATACTTCAACAAGTTTTAATAGACTCTTAGAAAAATTTTCTAGTCTGTTCGTTTATTCATATGGAAGTTTTATTACAGTTTTCAGTGTTAACTCAGCATGCAGCTTCTAAGCACATTCTAGCAGTACATTAAATGATGGGACTTATTTTCTGATTGCATCCTCAGAGGATGAAGCAGTGAAGAGTTTTGACGCATCCAAAAGAACATGTGAGCGCAGCACACATTTGAAAATGTTTCTTGTTCTGCAGCATAAGTTGCTCATCATAGGCACCAAAGGTGCTGCGATGTGAATAGGTAGGGCTGAAACAGGGGGTGCAGGAACATCCCCAGCTATTTCCTCCTGCCTTTGCACCACTCTGTCCTGCATGTAGAAATGTTGCAGTGGCTGCACTGTGAACTGGGCTGAAAATCTGACATGAGTGAAAAACAAGTTGGGGAAGGAGGGAAGAAGTGGTTGTGAAGGACAGCAGGACAACAGGATGGAAATGCAGGATAATGGAAAGAGCAACAGCAACACTTGCAATCCAGCACTGCTGCAGGTTCGCAGTGGTGTGGGGAACCAAGACACTAGGGTGGTTGTAGAGAAGGGAAACAAAGACTTGCCTGTGGGAACAAGGGGGAGTATTTATTTCTGTTTCCTTCTCACATCTCTGACCTGTCAGACTTCCCGGTAACATACAGTTTGGAGACCCTCCCATAGCACACTCTCAATCTCTCTATTACAATAATGTACTAGGACAAATTTCTCTTTTTAGCATACTTCGTATATTTAATGCTGCTGTGGTGGGGACCGCCTAGTGGTGCTGTTATTTATTTATATAAGTAATCTCAGAAGAAATTTGTTTGACTTTTTCTTCCCTGCAAAAAGAAGACAAAAAATGTCCTACTTGAATCTCTGGACTAAAGCACATTTTTGGTGCACAGTTGTTTAGTGGGTGGGTGGTGAATAATTTTAGGGCTGCGATTATGGTTCGCAATGAGACCGTTGTACCTTGAATAGGCAGACAAAGTGTCTATACACTGCAGTGTATAGAAAGCATTATTATTATTGTTTATTAATACAGTATACATTGTTTACAGGAAGTATTGTTGCCCTTCTACTGAGCACTTGCAAATTTCAAGCCTTTATAATTAGCTTATCAGAAAATAAATCAATGTCACTAGCCAAGGTAACTTCTGAACATGACTTGCATAAACCTATCACTGAGCAGGATTCATTGGAACTGCATTTGTTCCTAATCAAGGAACGGTGACAATTTGGACGTGACAAGCCCTGCCAGGGTAGAAGTATTTAAAGACCCCCACCTTACCCTGAAATAGTGGCAATGCTGCACAAGATGATCCGCTTACTTTCCCCACCCCTTCCCCCCAAAAAAAAGATTCATGGCTCTTGGGTTTAAAAGTCAAGAAACTTGGTTTTGCTGAACCTTTCTTTTACTGCTCCTTGTGAAACAGTGTTTGCTGATTTAGAATTGCTTCTTTTGGCTGAGCCGAGTGAGGATGGACTCGATGACTGCCCCTGCATACGAGGAAGATACTTAGGACCTTTTTATGGCAAGAAGCCACAACTCATGCATGATATTCTACCCGCTGTTTGCCAAAGAGCTGGGGAGACAACTTAGAAAAAAATGAAATCAGCATACCAAATATTTTTAAACTATGGTGTGTATCCTATACAACAGAATATTGTATTAACTTAAATATGGGATCAGCATTTTTATATTTAAGGTGAATTAGTGTGGATTGTTACAATTTATTGTCCTGCTCTTAGATTTACTTGAGTAAGACATCTCTAATACAAGTGTATGTGTGTGCATGTACTCTTGAAGTATAAAAATCGTAGGTCATACTGTTAAGAACTTCAGGTCAAAGTAAGTGCGGGTTTTTTAGTATTCAAAACATTTTAAAATAAATTCTGATTTATTTTTTTTTAATCAGTATTGGAGTTCTGAAATTTATTATCTTATATTGTACCTTGTTCAGCTGGTCTTCCTCATCTGTATTTTTGATCAGTGATAGTTGCAAAATTCTGATTTAAGATGGAGTGGAGTGGAGTGGAGTGGAATAGAATAGAATAGAATAGAGTAGAATAGAATAAAATAGAATAGTTGGAAGGGACCTACAACGATCATCTAGTCCAACTACCTGACCGCTTCAGGGCTGACCAAAAGTTAAAGCATGTTATTAAGGGCATTGTCCAAATGCCTCTTAAATGCTGACAGGCAATTTTGGGTTTATGGATAGCAAATATTGTCACACTGGCTCTCCAGGAGTAGGTATACGGATGACTGGACAATGTTTCCAGAGGAGCATGAGGTTTTCCATAATCATCTGCAAGGAATTAATGATACTTGGAATAAGAAACTAAAAAAAATACAAAATAAATATGCCAGTGGATATAAAGTTGACTTTTTGAGTAGAGACCTTAAAATGGGCTAGTGTTAGCCGCACTATAAGAAACATTTTTATCAGTGGAGAAAGATATCAAGGTGATAAAAATTACCAAATATTTCCTAAATAAAGGATCTCATCCCATAGGTCATTGATACAGAGTAATAGGGGTCACTGTGTGAAATGGTCACAAGTCAATAATACATTTCAGTTTCTGTAAAACCCTTTACAAAGTCATAGGTGGAAGAACAAAGAATTGAAGCCTGTGCTTACAGACATGAGGACTTTGTCATGTGAAGCAGTGACTTTGAAAAAGGCTTGGGAAGTGGTGGTTGATTATCAACCGAACACAAGCTCCAGAACTGTTCTTTAGCCAAAAAGCTGACTGCAATCCATGAATGTAGAAACAGGAGCACTGAGGAAAAAGGGAGGAGGTTCAGAGGCTTCACACTACTGTGGCTGTTTCGAAAATAGTGTACTCAGTTTTGTAATCTACAATGCTGGAAAGAGACACAAGGGTGGTAGAAGTACTGTGAAACCTTCCTGAACATAAAATGCTTAATTTATTCAGCAGAGGTTAAGGGATGGTTTGCTACTTACACGGGGAACAAAAAATTGATAGGACAACTGAATTGTTCTATTAGTTCACCAAGATACATTATCATAGCTGGAAAGTGAAATTTTACAAGTTCACCTTAATTCACTGGGAATACTGATTTGTAAGTGAACACCAATCAATGATTGCAGTCAGTTCATCGCCCCAAGAAATCTTTAAATCAGCTCTAATTCAAACAGGAATTATTTAGTGAAAATCCTACAGCCTGCATTAAAGTAGGAAGTCAGATGAAGAGATTGCAAGGATCACTTCTGGCATATAGGTGCATTAATTAATAGTTTTCTCATGTATTTTGGAAACTTCGGTTGCATTCTCATTCAATGGTCTTTTGCTCCTGTAGATTAGTCCTACAGGCTTCAGATTTTTCCTAGATTCATAGCTTTTAGGGCTGGTCTGGCAATTAGTTTGACTCCTCACATACCAGCGTTTGAACTTGAACTAATTTGCTTCCCTAGGTTTAATCATGTCAATTATTTTTCTTCTTTTGAATTTCATTGTTTGTGTGTCCATATCTTTGATATGTTTTCCTGTATAGATACAGATGAAAACTACAAAATGGTGTCGATCCAAATGTTATCTGCTTTTTCAGCTTTTTGGTTTTATGATGGTCAAATAAGTGCTCTGCCACGGGTGGAATTCACTGACATCAGAGGACAGTCAGCATTTTGTAGGAGATGCTCCATATTGTGAAAAATGAGCTGGTAAAGAGCTCTGGAACCATTTATATCTGCTTGCATTCTGATTACCAGCTTGCATTGGGCATCCTTAGAGTTGGTCACTTCTTTAAAAAGTAATTGGAGTATATTAAAAGGTGATTAACAAAATGACTAATCAATTACGAAATGTAATATCACATTTCACTCAAAGTAATTTTCCACACTTAGCCAGAGGCCTTAATTATGTTTTTGCACTGCTTTGATTGATACGGTTTTTATTAGATAGTGCTTATTGTATATAAAAAACAAAATAGTTGCATTGAAACAGAAGGGTATTTGACTTCAAGATATGTCTTTGATGTGAGGATTATTGAGCAGAAACCTTTGATCTGTGCTGTGAATCTGACCAGATAGCTGTAATGTCTCTTTCTATAAAAACAGGTGAGTATTAGAAATCCCTAGCAGAAGACAGCAGTATCTATGAGAAGGGAGGCTTTCCATCGTGATCTGCAATGCACAGAAATATTCGCAGCTCAGAAAGATTGACAAGCCAGCATGCTGTTCAGGGTAACAGACGCTGTTTGCGTAAATCCCCTTGCAGGCATCACATCTCATTTAATTGACATCTCACTACTTTGTTTTTCTCTGAAAACTTTATTTGACTGAGTATTCTGGAAAACCCTGCCTTATCAATTTAGTACAGGTAAAGCAAGTTTCTGCAGCAGCTATTTTCAGGAGCTAATGTTGGCCATTTGAAGCCCGGTCCCACCTTCAGCTCTGCCCTGTTTTGCAGCAGTACTGCTTGACTTGTTCTGCTGCATGCTCACGCACACGGGGTGCGTGGTTGTGCAGGTCTCTATGTCGCACACGCATCAGAACTGTATCGTGTTACAGGAAAACCCTACGTTGGCAAACAGCCTTCACAGTTTGTGCTTTAAGCGTACCTCAAGGACATCTGTGTATGGTAAAAATAAAAATAGCCACACTGGAAAGAACATGGGAAAATTCTCTAGAGAGTGACTGTAAAATAAAGTGATCCCATCTAAAAATATGATGTGTACCTAACATAGAAGTTCACCTTGATTTTAAAGTCCTGCTAACCCTGGAGGTGGTTTGGGGACAAATCCGGGGGCCACTGGGGGTCCTGTGGTTTGATTACGCTGAGAGGTGCAGGCAGGGGTAGATGGAGCCGCACCGTGGCTGGGGCTGTGTGGGCACACCAGAGGCCTGGGATTGCCTGCACGTCCTCGGCCAGCCCACGTGGCAAGTGGTGCAGTCTGCGCCTGGCGATATCCAGTACCCCGATGTCTTCCCCAAGGTAGACCCGAGTCGTAGATGCGATACAAAATAATAGATGCAGGCATAGCCTAGCAGTCTGTGTTTTGGTAAAATACAGCCTTATCCCATAGATGGTTCGGGTGCAAGACTTTTCACTTGATTTTGTAATAATTTTGTTCTAAGTAGAAAATGATACCTACTTTGCGTATTTGCTAGAGGAAATTGCATATGATCAAAGCAAATACGTAACAAAACCTTTGTGAAAGAAATTAAAATTCTCTTCTCAGTTATTGTTGTGTGACATTCACAAACTCTTAAATGCAGATCCATCTGTAGCCCCGATTTTGCCATGCACCAGCCATGATATGAATTTTATTCTTGAAGTATATATTCATCATTATTTTCAATGCAATGCAACTATTCGTTACTTGTGTTGCAGTAACCCCTAGAGGTCCCACCGAAAGGTTTCATCATGTTATGCGCAACTGACATAACGAGGTTGATTTTATTGAGTGTATTTGGTTCCCTGTACCCCAGTGTTCATGATTCATCATTTCTTTTGTCAGTGAATAGTGAGATAATGAGATAGCAGGTTGACAAGGGCAGAAATAAATTTAGGGTTAAAACGATGGATGTGCCTTGTGAGCAGGTTCAGCCAAGTAGGACCTCAGTTGGTTCCATGGGAATTGCCAGGTCAAACCTGACTCAGAATTAGTATTTATTAATACTCTATCAAAATGTAAGCATGAATAATGATAAATGATTTATTAATACACATATTAACTGATATTTTCCACTACCTAGTATTTCTTAAAATATCTACGCAGCAACATTGAGAAGAACAATACTTTAAATATCATCAGATCAGAACTATGGCTGCCTGCTGTGATGCAGTTTGTGTTCTTCATACCAGATAATAAAAATACATGTTTTGTACTATGTGAACGTGATAAACTTTGCAATGTTCTTGCCTCTCCATTTCCTCACTTTTAAGAGTTTGGGCTTTTTAAGTGATAAATGTCATATGTGTTTTCACACAGCATTGCAGCTTAGGAAGTTGAACTTCTTAAATGAGATGTTTAGACTTTGGAGGGATGGTAATTACTGTAACTTTGTGATAGTTACATTTTATGTCTGGGGAAAACTTAAAAAAATTTTTAGAGTGGAAAAGGTTTTAAAATAAGTTAGTTGAAATCAGAGGAATTGATGCTCAGATGCATTTGAAATGTCCACAGTATGACTACTGCATCTTTAGACACCTAATTATCTTCAAATATCTGCCCTTTATGCTGCGTTTACATGCAACAACTGTGCCGTTTGTAGCTAGTCTTGTGTTTTCTGGCATGAATGCATTGATATATATGATGTGAGCATTGCAGAGGTATTGGTATCTTCAACCAACATTTTTATATGATAGGAAGCATGTGTGAGGGCAAATACTACATTCTTCTATCCTAGTAGGTGTGACATTTTTAATCTTATTAATACATACTGCATCTTATATACATTTGCGGTTAAAATAAGATTATGTGCTGCTCTGTAGCAGGCACTGCCTGTTTCTTGACTTTTACTGGGCTTTTGATGTTATGAGTCATAGAGACGGGAGTATAAAACATTTCTAGCCACATTAAATGAAGATTGGTCCCATTTGACTTGCAATTTTAAGTACTTATTAGTTTATTTAATAAAGATTTTGACTGCCTTTTATTATGTATATGTGTGTGATGCACAGGCTTAGGAGATGTGGCACGTTCAGCTTCCAGCTTGAGAGGATCTGCTGTGTTGGAGACAAGCACGTTCTCGTTTTTGACACTACCTGAGGCCATGTCTACATTACAGCTGACAAGGGCCAGGAGCGGGACGGTTGTGTGAGCCACCACTCCTGATCACAGGGTTGCCCTCCAGGCACTCTACAGACTGCCCGTTCGGGTGTGCTGAGGTGCTTGGCGGAATATTAAACTGCCAGACAGGCTTAGACAGAGAGTCCCTTGGGCTGTGCTTGGGGTTGCACTTGTAGTTTCGCTGTCTGAATATAGAGTAAGTCTGATCCAGAGGGCAGCCTTTGGATGACCCAGGCATGCAATGTGGAAATACCCATAGTCTCAGCGCATAGCCAGCTCTGTAAGCTGGAAAGTTAGGTCAAAGATGCATGGCTGGGGG
>NW_009601868.1:21836-23902 GCF_000690535.1 Cariama cristata | reverse complement strand
GGGGAGAGAGAGAGAGATTTCAGCTGAGGAAACATCCATGACCTCGACATGCCCCAGCCATGATTTTGTAGCTCTCCACTGGTGATAATCCATGTTGGCTCAGACCCCAGCTGGGATCAGACAGGTCAGCCCCAGCTTAGAGATTTCTGACTGAGGAACAGAAACAGAGCTCAAAACAGAAGGAAAAAGAATAAAAAGTTTTAGGATTAGACTGGGAATGATTACGTTTGTCTTGACAGTAGCAATGCCACACACGCGTGCAGCTTTTGGGAGCTGCTTTCTGACGGCACCGCATAAAACGCTCATGGAGCAGCATCCATGCTGCGTATCAGAGCATTCGCTGGACTTGCAAATCTAAGCGTGGCTCTGGAGCCAACCGCAGAGCTTACTACTGGCCTCACTGGGCAGTTTATCTCTTCTTTTATTTACTCTTTCTTTGGGCAGACTGAGAGCCTGATGACAGGAATGTCCAGTGCATGATTTAACTTCTGCAGATGGTCAGGACATGCCCATCCAATTTCTTGCATGTAGGGGCCAGAGGGAGAGAAAGCAAGGAATTTAATGGGCACTGTAGCGTAGTTGCAGGGAACACCATCCTGGTACTCTGCAATGTAATGTGAGAGTCACACAAGGTAAACTGTTTTATCTATGAGGACACAGGGTTGTGTTTGCTTTATGGGTCTCCTTAGGGCCATGTAGGAAGAATGTTCCTCTGCCTCTTGAAGGCTGCATGTTGCTGCAGTTTGCAACATTTGTGGAGTTACATTATTAATTTTATTTTGTTAGGAGAAAACGTAAATAGAAAATTATTCATTTGTACATCCTGGCATGCGTTGGACATCAGGACTCCTGTATTAAAGCTCAAGGTGACTGAGAAACAGAAGATACTTCATTATTTAACTTCCCACTGAAGATATGTGTTTAATTCTTTATTATGTAACTGACTTTTCAGAAAATTTCTGTATTTTTCCATTCATCTCTGATAGTGTTTCCAGTTATTCTAGTAAACATGGGTGCGTAGGAAGAAAGGGAATAATTGCTTTTTAAATGGTTGAAAATAATGCAATTAAACCCCTGTAATCAGATGCTACAGGATGTGGCTATTTGTTTCAAGGTCCTTTTTGCTAAAGATCTATCCTGCAGTGATCAACCAGTGGCAGTTCTTGGGCTTCAGGCATAAATATTCAGGAAGGCAAAGCTGGGGGGATCTTCAGATCGAATTTATCCATGGCAATTTTAAGGGTGGGGTGACAAGTTCAGCTCTGAAGTAAGGAATGAGCTAGCTAGTTATCACAACTAAACAACCATTTTAATGACCCTTTGGTTGCTTTCAATGCAGGTGCTTTTGGACAAAGTTCTGCTCTCAAATGCTCCCCCCCTACTATAGATGTTCCCACCATTTATTTTTTTTTTATATAGCATTGTCATTGTTTCCAGGATCAGAGGAAAGAGATTTTTATTATTTTTGTATCATAGCATCATTCAAGAGCTCCATTGTACTTAACTGTGCAAAAAACAAGTTAAAAGAGAAACTCTCATTCCCGAACTGCTAACAAAGGTGAATGACAAAGAACAGAGGAGGAATGGACACAGTCAGATACATACATATATATTACTATTATATTTACTTTCTGTTTTTGAAGGTAAATAAAGTAAGAGACATCGCCCAGCCAAATCATCCATTTAATAGCTCATTTTTCTGTAATGTTAGGACACATTTGGGTGTTGAGGAGAGACACTTACAGAGAGAGGTGGCCTCAGAGAAATGCTCAATAAGAGCATTCAGGGCATGGAGCACAAGAGTCAACACCTCCTCGAGGTCTCCAAGATCATTTTGTTTGTTTTGAATGTGTTTTAGCCCACTGGCAGCCTTGCCTGTGCTTGCTTCAGAGGTGGTTATGCTGTAGTATGTACAGTGTGACTACACTGCTATTAATACACCCCCGGGGAAAGGGAGGACGGCATGGTACAGTACGTGTGAAAAGACATCTTGTGCTGGCGGCATCGTCATTGAGTCATGCCATCCTGTCTGTGGCTGTGGGAGCAGTCACTTCAGGGCCATGAAG